>NW_016690194.1:1958355-2010449 GCF_001604755.1 Lepidothrix coronata
CCCCCCCATCCCTCCCCCCTGACACACACATGCAACTCCTACCAAAACGCCACCCTTCATGGCAGCGCCGCTCATCCCGCTATCCTGCTAGATGGTGCTGTCGCCCCTTCTGTAGCACCACTCTGTGGAGGCGCTTTATTCCTTCACACCAGTAGATGGCGGTAGTCGTCCACAAGGTGCACTACCCCCCCCCCATACCCCATCTAGTTTCACTTTCCTGGGAGCGGGTACCTGCCAACATATCTGCGGCTACGGTCCCAGTCTCTCTGGAGCCAATGCCAGAGAAGCCGATGGTTTTACATCAAAGAACAAGAATTGGCAGCTGATGATTTAAATTTGGTTAAAGCATTCCCTGTATTTTACCACCCCAACAATCGTCCCATTTGGGAACCTATTCATCTCTAGTTCTTAAGGACACAAAAAAAGCTATTACAGATTATGGACTGAGGTCACCTTACGTAATAGGGGTATTAAGTTCAATTTTCACTGCATACACTTTTTACACTAAATGATATAAAAGAATTGGTAAATGCATTTTTCACTAACATACAGGCAACACTTTTCTTAGATGAATGGCAAGGTCGCATTTGGCAACATGCAGAGTAAGCCTTCACCAACACAGGTACCGCAGTCCTGGAGTCCTTTAATAGGCTCTATGGGATGAGGCCTTATATTTCCAATCAGGCTCAAGCCAGAATTCCTATGAATGAATTGGACACTTCAAAGAATCTGGCTTTTCAAGTGATTCAAGCTGTCGCTGAGGCAGCGGAGCCAACATCCTTATACACCTAGGTACAACAAAGACCAAGAGAGCCATTTATAGACTTTGCAGAAAGGTTAAAGAAAGCTATTGCAAAACAAATTAAACACCAAGAAGCTCAAGATGTGCTATTTCTAAGATTGGCTACAGAGCAATCTAATTATGGTTGCCAATAAATATTAAGGACTCTTAAAGGTCCCACTCCAATGGACATGGTTAAGGCATACCGCAAAGTAAGATCCGGAAATTACAACAAATCTCTCCTAGCCAAAGTCCTGGCAGTGCAGAAGGAAGCTACCTGTCACCATTGCAAACAACCTGGACATTTTAAGAAAGATTGCCCTCAGCTGAAAACAAGAGCACCTACAGTACCTCCCAGCTTGTGTCCCCGATGCAAAAAGGGATTGCACTGGGCAAGTGACTGTAGATCACTCTTTGACAGAGAGGGCAGGCTGCTCTCACCGAAAGCTGTGCAAAAACTAGCTTCAATTCCGGGAAACGGGGAGCCGAGTGCGAGAGGCAGCGCTATGACAAAAAATGCCCCACAAGCCAACCACACCGAGCTGCTCCCCTCGATCCCGGATGGAGAACCAGAGCAGCCATCCCTAGGGTGGAGCTGGCATCTCCCCACCAATTCACAATAAACAATGACAACTACCAGACAGCTCTCCTGAAGCCAACAACTAACCTACCAGTACCTGCTGGAAAATACATTCTAACAGGGACTGCTACGTCCACTGATACAGGGTTAGCAGTTGTCCCACAATTGATAACTGTAGACAACCCGAAAGTAGTAGAAGTGACTGTCAAAGTTCTGTTTCTACCCATGGAGCTGGAGACAAATACACTTATTGCCAACCTAACCCCCACTGATGTGGGAGGAAACACTTTGGACTCTATGCCTTTGGTCCAATGGTCACAATCAATTTGACTTGATCACCCAGTACTAACCTGTGCTGTATTCTTTCCCAATACTAACGCATGTGTTCAAGTTAAAGGTCTCATAGACACAGGAGCAGATGTCACAATCTTTGCTGAAGGCGACTGGTCAAAAGAATGGAACATGACACAGCCCTGCATTGGCATCAAAGGGGTAGGAGGAGCCCAGGCACCACTCCAAAGTGTTTGCACTTTACTGATTGAAGGACTTGAAGGTAAAACAGCCTCTACAAGCCCTTATGTCCTTAATATTTCAATGACCCTCTAGGGGAGAGATATTATAGTGCAATGGGGAATCCGTTTAACCACATCAAATTTATCCTAAAGGCCACTGGTCTCCCGCCCTCACATGGCTCTTGGATGAGCCACGCTGGGTATCCCAGTGGCCTCTAAAGGGAGAGAAATTGCAACAAGTCAACCTCCTGGTAGATGAACAATTAGAAAAAGGACACCTTGTACCAACTGATAGTCCCCGGAATTTCCCCATCTTTGCCATACAAAAGTCAAATGGAAAATGGAGATTACTACAGGACTTAAGAGAACTCAATAAAATCATAGAGCCCATGGGAGCTCTCCAGCCCAGACTCCCATCACCAACAGTAATACCTGCAGAATGGCCTATTGTTATTATAGATATCAAAGACTGCTTCTTTAACATTGCCTTAAACCTTAAAGACTCTTGTAGGTTTGCGTTTACAGTGCCTTCCATCAGCGCAGCAGAACCATCTCGATGTTATCACTGGACAGTCCTTCCTCAAGGGATGAGAAACAGTGTGCCAAAGAGTCGTTGCCAAAGAGTTGTTGCAGACGTCTTATCACCAATCTGTCGACAGTTTCCAAATACCATTCTGTACCACTATATGGATGACATCCTTCTGGCAGTGGAGTCCGAGGGACAGCTCACGCAAGTACATTTGTCTGTGAAAGCTGCACTATTGAAACATGGCCTTGAGATTGCACCAGGAAAAGAACAAGTGACAGTTACATGGAAGTACCTTGGATTTCAAATTAATAACACCACTGTTCAACCTCAGACTGTAGCTTTACCCACCAACATCCACACCTTGAATGACTTACAATCTTTACTAGGTTTAATTAATTGGATTAGGCCTCTCTTAGGTATAACAACAGATGTCCTGAAACCACTATTTCAACTCCTGAAAGTGGAGGCAGATTTGACATCCCCTTGACGCTTAACACCGGAAGCCCTGGAGGTGTTGCAGGAGATAAATCAAAGTCTGAGTTCATGTCAGACTAAGTGAAAAGTGTGTGGCTTACCTGTTGTGTTAGTAATTTTCAAAGGCATCAAACAACTCTATGCTGTATTAGGACAATTAGATGTAAAACACAAGGACTTTCTGTTATGGGAATGGGTTTTTCTAAGTTTTCAGTTTTCTAAATCTGTTACTACATATCCTGAGATGCTCTCCAAGGTGTGCCACAAAAGCAGACTGCAGCTTTGGGAGCTCTTGGGAAGGGACCCAGATGTCATCTATGTTCCTCTGTCTACTGTTCAACTAACTCAGTTGTTAATTCATGGTACTGACTTTCAGTTAGCCATTGCTGATTTTAAGGGTCAATTTTCAGTGCACCTCCCATCTATCCCCTTTTTACAGCTACTAACCCTTACCCAACCAGAGCTAACAAATAATTATTCACCTGTCCCACTAACAAGTGCTAGAACTGTTTTCACAGATGGTTCTGGCAAGACATCTAACGCAGTAGTCATGTAGCAAAAAGCAGGAAAGTGGGTATTTGACACGCACAAGGTAAGAGGTTCCTCTCAGATAGCGGAGCTCTCTGCAGTCATACGTGCATTTCAACTGTTTCCAGAGCCTTTGAACATTGTTTTCGATTTGGCCTATGTCATTGGGGTAGTCCAACAAATTGAAAATTCTTACATAAAGGATCTCTCCCAATTACAATTAGCTCACATGTTCAAATCATTACTCTATGAAATTAGTCATCGCAAACACAAATTCCACATAATCCACATTCATTCTCACACTTCTCTTCCAGGGCCCATCGCAGCAGAAAATCATGTCGCAGATCAAATAGCTGACACAGGGCACCTGGCACAAACTGCAGTGGTTCCAAATAATTTTGAAAAAGCAAAGCTGTCTCACAGCTTTTTTCACCAGAATACAAAATCCCTCACAAAAACATTCCAACTCACACTGTCTCAAGCTAGAGCAATTATTTCTGTGTGCCCAGATTGCCAAAGACTCACTTCTCTACCATCTGAGGGAGTAAACCCCCATGGAATTAATCCACTTGACATCTGGCAGTCGGACATAACACATTATTCACCATCTGGAAAGTTAAAATACATCCATGTATCTATTGACACATGTTCTGGTGCCATTGCTGCAACAGCACATCAGGAGAAAAGGCACTTGATGTCAAAAAACACTTCATGTCTGCAATATCAATCCTTGGCATCCCCAAAACTATTAAAATCAATAACACCTCTCAATCGTTGAAAGAGTTTTTCAACATGTGGGGAATTTCACATGTTACAGGGATCCCCCACTCTCCCACTGGTCAAGCCGTGGTAGAACACGCCCATCAGACACTCAAAAATATGTTAACCAAACAATAAAACACCACAATTGGACTCATACCACAAGAAAAATTAAATAAGGCCTTATGTGTTATTAACTTCTTAAATAGGTTAGACCAGGGCACCTCACCCATAGAAAGACACTGTAATGTGCACTGAAACCAAATCTGTACTGATGCCAGGGTTACTTATAAAGATGTTATAGCAGGTGAATGAGTCAGCCCTGTTCCCCTTATCACCTAGGGGAGGGGGCATGCTTGTGTTTCCACAGATTCCAGTCCCAAGTGGGTTCCATCTCACCTGTTGAAATTTTACAACAGTGACTAGATACCACCATGATCTCCGTCATCATCATCATCCTAATCCATCCTGTCATCACATCAGATCAGTCTTCTCCCACAACTCCTCCTCTTCCAGATTGAGTTGCCACTAACCCTGGAAACGTGGTCTTCTTTAGCTAAGTCTTTAAATGTCGATTCCTTGTGCTTCTCAGTCTCAGATTCCTCTAACCCATTAAAAACATATTTGGTTGCGATCCCCTGGTCCTCTCAAAAATGGACAGGATTCCGAAATCAATACTCCCTTTTGTGCAATGATCCTGACAAAAATAAAAACCGAAGTGTGTCCTGCTTCCCCCAACCCCCAAAGGCCAAAACAGATCCTCAATATTTCAACAGTTATCCTGAAGAATTACAGATTTTAGATACCCCTCCCCTCAGCCCACTGTTTCTATTTTAATATAAAAACAGAAGAAAGAAGTAAACATCAGCTTAATGTAACATCTGATGGAGTCTATTCTAGCTTTGAGTTCTGATGCAAGGAAAAAACTGAATCCCCCCCACTATCCATTGCCCTCCCCAAGGGGGTGTTCCTTATCTGTGGACTTCGGGTATGGAAATCAATCCCTAAAGAGGTGGTCAGGGGACCTTGTACCTTTGGTCAATTATCACTTTATAATCCCGCAAAGGTAATCCATTCCCTAGCTATTAACCCTCCGAAAACAATCACAAAACATGATATCACCGTCCACCCTGAAAAGCTGGACTCGCATTCCAGCGACTTAAAGAGAGTGGAAAACCATTCATGGAAGGACCAGTCATCACAAACATAGCCCCTCAACAAGCCCCTCACCCTATAGCTCAGCAACATCCCCTTTTGAAATCTTAAAATTTGCAACAATTCACCGAAGATTGTGACTCCAACCTTCACATAGCAAGGATGGCAGCATAATAATTCCAGCCATTGGCACAACACATGCCCTAGACCTGCTTACAAAAATAGGATGTTGGTTAGCCAAGGAGGCAAATGCAACTAGTGCAGCACTAGAAGACCTGTTACTGGATTCCCAACAAATTTAAGAAAGCCACTTTACAGAATAGAGCAGCCATTGATTTTCGGTTGCTGGTTAATGGACATGGCTGCGATGAATTTGAGTGGCTGTGCTGTCTAAATTTTTCTGACCATTCCCAATCCATCCACTCCCACATAAATGAACTTCATTCCCTCATTCAACAAATCCTAAAATCAGATGAGGTTCATATGGGACAATATGTTTGATTGGCTTTCCCTGAAGGGACTCTCACTGCCCCTGAAAAAATTCTCATTATTTTTCCTTTAGGCCTGTTTGTGCTAGCAATCCTTCTTCGAATTCTCCTGTGCATAGCTAAATGTTTCCAGCGTCTTGTGATGCACAGTGCTACCCAAGTTTATGTTTCATTAATAAATAAAAATGGAGGAATTGTGGGAGAATACAGAGATTATGAGTCATGGAAAGAACGCCTATAGGAACGGGTCCCTCATGGTGGCAGCTCTCTGGGATCGAGCGGAGTGGAAAGGCATCGATTACTTGTGTTTTTATTGTACGATTCTGCCCCGAATTCTGTAATTCCCTTTACCTACACGGTTTCCCTGTACAGCGCCATGTTCTCTCCCCTCCCCGAACCAGTCCTCGCCCCTGCACAAGCATTATTGGTCGTCTCATCTGTCTCTCCCCAGTCCCTGGTTTGTTATTGGACTTTGGTCCTCCTGTATCCCCCACTGGCTAGCAGAGCCCTCAAGCCACTCCCTTTCCCCCGAACCCTTGCCCAATCACGTTCCCCTTTCTATACCCTCCCCCAGAGACTTTAAAAGCCCGCGGGATTTTGAATAAACTGCTTTTTGCCACTGGAATCCAGAGAAGAAACCTCGTGGTCCTTTCCTCCTGGCAAAGGGGGATCGCGCCACAGGGACCCTCTCTGAGAAGCAGCAAGTGAGGAGTCAACTAGCAATCAACTCTGTTAGCTCTGGAGGTCCTTAATTTCCCATAAATGTATTTTCTTCTGGCCTATTCTGAAAAGAGAGGCTTGCCTGTCCTCCAGCTATAAAAAAGACTATCTACCTTCTTGGGAAATTTATTTGTTAATTTTGTACTAGAATTTATCTCCTGTGTCTCCTGTGTTTGACCTATTGATTTCCTACCCCAATAAGTAGTACTCTCTTTAAGTTGCCCCTTGATCCTGTGTGTTTGTGCAGTCTCTGCCATCAAACTTTATTTCATTTATATCTGTACAATAACAAATGTAGGAAATGTCTCTGTTTAGAAATATCTAAATTTGATAAATGCCTATACTTCATTCCCAGCACTGGACCAGGACCATAAATAACAATACTGACTTAGACAAATTGATCTATATAAACTGATGTTCTAAATTTTTATTTTAAGTCCCAGGGAGAGCTTAGAAAATACCTGTCTTCCTCTCTTCTGGTTATGCAGGATGGCTGCTATTCATATCATCACTTCTATAAGCACAAAAAAATTTGTGGGAAAAAAATCTCTCCTAGGAGACATCAGTGCCCATGGATACTATGAAAATAAGACATATAACAAAGGAATGTATTCCATATACCCTCCTTTTGGGAAAAGTATGATACAACTGAATTGTACTAAAGTCCGGTGAGATCTATAAATATTGACCCATGTCTTTAATTACTGAGTGACACTTTTTTCTATCTTGTGGTAAGAAAAAAGGATGGGAAACTGTACATTACAAAAAGACAGAAAATTAGGAACATTGTTCTGATTTAAGAAACAATCTTATTACTGGATGGATAGGAATTACTGTAATGGGTAAGTTAAAGGAACAATCATAAAAACCTTGAGGCTTTCCAGCCAGCAGCTCCACCACTGTCTTTGGTCTGATATTTGGCTTTGCACTGGATGCAAGCTGAGCATATGGTTTCTCTCATCTGAATTTTGGTTTGCTACATCTGTCTGTCATCCTCAGAATTTGTCTTTCAGTGACTTGGTCGTATTTTCCAGACTCTTTCTCCATTGGCTGACTAGAAAACGGTTGTTTTTATAATTCTTAAACTACTTGATCTTGACTAAACAGGGAATAACCAAGAGGACGTTTGTAAGTGCAGCCTCACATTAGTGTTTTTGCAATGTGGCAGCTGTTGCATATTAGAACTCGTCATCTTTAAAACGTACTGGCGACTGCTGAAATGTGTACACACTGTTGGCGTTTGAGGCGTGCTACATATTCCCAGTGCAGTGTAGAGATGTGTTGGCAGGCAGCATGCTGGTGTTACCTGGCAGACAGATCCTGGCCCCAGTGCTGCGAGCAGCACAGCTCCCTCACTTGCTGATATTCTCTACTGTGTAAAGGAACAGCCTGATCTGAAAATGTTTCATCCATTTATTGATCACTGCACAAAAGGTACATGAGAGCGAACAGAAGCCTTTGACAGAGGTGAAGGAATCTGCAGACAATAAAAGGTGATTTCAGTGTAATAAAAAGAAGCTGAAATGTAACTGCTCTCTAAGGTCTTTCTCTTCCAAAGGCTGATCTCTTTATCTAAAGAAACAGAAGCAGGCTGAGAATAACTTATTTCACTGTCCCAATAGTTTTGTATCACAACACAAAATTCAGCCATCTGCTGAATTGTGAAAGTCACTAGCAGAAGAAATGGGCTTTAGTTAGATTCCCTGCTTCCCTCAGTTCACAGCAGCCATCATTCCACATTTACCTCAAAGAACCTGCTTCTAGAGCACCACTGGAGACAAAACACTGACTAGCAATCCACAAGGTAGCTTTTCGGTCTTGCTGGCTAATCTTCCAAACCTCACTTTGCCTCACTAGTGCCTTATTTGCTGCTGCATTTCTCCCTTGTAGTGTGATGTGCTTTAAGACTTTCAAGTTGCTTTCCTTTGAAGGCATTGGGGGATCAGTACATGTTTCAGTACTCTGCTTGCATTGATGACAGGAGAAACAAACAAACATGGGTCTTGCAGGAGACAGAAGGCCAGACTTACTATCTGCTGTTTTAGTTGTCAGTTTCTCCAACAACAATTTTGGCTGATTTTATGCCAAATACATTGAAATGCTGGGAATGCAGCTATCATACTTAGTATCAGCTTTGCTTAGTGAAAAATTTTATATGCTTTCTCTCTGGGCTCAAAACCTAGAAAACTAGACGAAATATTAGAAATATCAGAACTAGCACACACAGCAGCATGGTCCCAAATAGCCTCCCTTCCCGTCTATTCACTAGCAGAGATTTTACCATTTTTGCTTGCCAAGCCTGATGTATTTCCTCAGGCAGAAATATCATATAAGTGTGGCTGTTCCATTTTATTATTTTGTCGTGAAGGTATCCAGTATGGCTTTGTGACAACTATGATCCAAGGCAAGCATGCAGGTAGGTGCCCTCAGTGTCTGAAGGGTGGTCAGGACCATGTTTCCCCATGAGCTAAGGTGACAGCACAGCAGAGGCTCTCAGCTCAGGGCATCCCTTTGCCCCAGCTACGTGTGCCTTGCAGAGTGCCAGGATGAAGGCCACACTCAGGTCCCTCTCAGGGGGCATCCCAGGACCCTTGGTCCCAGGGTCCCACTTGGGCCTGCATGCACTGAGCACTTCCCTGCTGTCAGGACCATTGCACTTGGCCATCTTCCCATGTGCCCTGACTGCACATGAGGAACCAGCCCTCAGGCTGAAACCAGAGAGCAATGTTCCTTTTTTTATTTCAGCAGGAAAGATCTGCTAGAAAAGCCCCTCTGCTGACACCATTTCCTTTTAAGTCATAATAAGTCATATTGGTCTGATCTTCTGTTCCTTCCCCCTCCCACCCCTGTGACAAGCTGCAAGTTCTGTAGCTCAGGAAGAAGAGAGCTGCTGAGAACTAATATAGCTGATGTACTTTTCTCCCACAGGCACATCCCACCCACTGTTTCCCCCCCACTACTTTTTTGTATTTGAGCAGTATAGGTCACCTGTGCTCAAGAGATATTACCTGTTGCAAGGGTCGAATTTCTTCTGCTGCTCCTGAGCTTTCTCCTTTTTCCTCTCTGCAGCTGCAACAGCTGTTTGTTAGGAGATCACCCCTCCTCTTTCCTCTTTCCCCACCCGCCGACGTCACTGTATGTAGACTAAGCAGGAACACCACTGCACTTCCCGAGAAAGAAGCTTCTAAACCCAAATGTCTCCGTTCCATTTGCTCCGTTCCTCATCCAGCCCAGCCTAGCCCAACCTAACCTAGCCCAACCTGACCTAGCCTAAATTGTTTGTTGCTGTTGTACTAGTAAGCTAGTCTGCAAATCCCACTAACTTCATCCCTTAACCCAGAGCAATATTTTGAAGGATTACTGGAGAGAATAAATGCAAAATTAAAAAATTTTTCTTTTATGTTTAAATCATCATCACTACAATGATGCTAACAACACTATCAAATGACAAGGAAGACTGGGAGCACAACATAAAAGGAGAACTTTAGATTATTTCAGACAGAGGAAAGAATTTTCCACTTCTTATCTAGAAATGTCTGTTTTTTCATGCCCCTGTGAAATATGGGCACTACTGGCAGGAAAGATATGTGTTCATCCTAGTTTACTTCTGCCCTTAAGTGTCTGGGATATCTCATAATAAATCAGATGAAGAAGAATGCCTTAATGTGTTTATAAACTCCCTTCTGCCAATAAATAAAGTTTCCCCACAGCACTAGTGTTGAAATCCCATCCCACCCTACAGTGATATTCAAATTTTGATGCTATAACTGAAGCAGTCACTGAGGACAAAATGAGTATAGTTTTGTGTAAGTACAGAATGTCTGGGCAATAAAAAGTGCCTTACCATGTCTCATCCCTCCTGCAAGTGGCACTGAGCTCCTGGCAGGACCATCTCTACTCCCTGTGGTGTCCTGGGGAGGTCAGAAATGACTCCCTGGCAAGTGGATGATTTCCTGGCAAGCACAGGGAGCAAAGTGTTTTCCATGATTATGTCTTCCACCTGGGACCTCTAGCACAGAGGTCATGCAGTCATGACTGGCTTTCCTGCCTGTGTGGCATCTTACTTTCACTGCTCAAGAACCATCATATTTTTCTAGGCTAAAGAACTTATTTCTTTGTCAGGATGAAATAATCAGTGTTAATTAAAGGGTTGAGCTCTTGCAAAACAGCCCCCACACTGTCTCTAGAAGGACAACTGGAGTGACTAATACTGCAGGAGTGGAGCTCACCACTGTAACAAGATCCAGAAGCAGGAAGAATAGCTCTTTTTGAAGAGCAGGCAAATACCTAAAAGCACCAAAAGCTCAGCTAGCTTTGTGACGTGCAAAACACCTCTCATGGGCAGCTGCCAAGCTAAAGCTTACACAGATGACAAGGGCACCTGCAAGGGCTTGCAAGCTGGATGCCAATTCCTGTCCATGGTGGTGGCCACCCATGGCACAGCCTGGCAGGAGCCTAGTGAGGTGCTGCCCACCACTGAAGCATTTTTAAGGCTTTCCTTTGGCAGCAGCTTGGCCCTGTGGAGTGGATGCCCATTGCCTGCTGAAAAAAAAAATCTCCTGGGGTGATGGCATGTGATAGGAGTGATGTTGTCCTGCTGTCCATGTGAAATGAATTATATTGGTGCATTCCAATCCTGCCCTGTGGTGAGGAATGAGGCATAGCATGGGGCAATGACTAGAAAATTCACTTCAAAGGTGTACTTCTCACCTGAACTATAGTGCTCTTACAAATGCACCCATTTGAGTGACAATGTACAGCCCTGCCAAGGTACAGGGCTCATAAATCTATTTTTACATGGATATTCAATTTCTCCTTTGGGAGATGCAGAATACAATTCAGGCAGTGGCTTGTAGTCGATCTGGCCAATCAAACTTGATCCTAGACATTAGAATAAGAAAAATGTTTCTCTGAAATACAAGGGTTTTTTTCTGTGTACAATTTTCAGTTGAAAACACATGTAAGGTCTCTTCAGCCATGCAATTTCCAGTGGTGTTTTTGTAGTGTGATAGGTATGAGAAAGGAAAATCAGTTACAATAGGTAACAGCTTTTATGAGACTAGATAGAGGTGGGAATGCTTCCATGCACACAGGTTTTGGAGAAGGGCTTTTATGCTTAAAACATTTAACAATTTTGTAAGCTGCAAAGACATTCAGTTGAAAGCAAATATTCAGTGATACTGTTGGAATACATATTAGCTGGATATGGGAACAATAAAATAAGTCCTGGTAAAAAATCTATCTTTTTATTTTTGGAAAATAAACTTTCTTCTCCGCTCCAGCTGCTACTTTGGCAAAAAAACTTCAGTCTAGAAACTCCTCAACCAGCATCAAAAAATGACTTGTATATAAGTGCTGGCATCTCTTAAAACAAGCTACATGACCGTTTAGCCCATGTTCTGCCTGAGTCTTCTGGATTTCTCAAAATATAAACAGATTGTTACCACATTTAGTTTCCCTGCATCATGAGGGGGGAAAAATTGTTCTGTTTGGGCACAGTTCTTGTGTCAGGAACCATGGCAAGGAACTGCTTTATGTGAAAAGTTAATGGCAAG
The DNA here is from genome assembly GCF_001604755.1 of Lepidothrix coronata. NCBI lineage: Eukaryota > Metazoa > Chordata > Aves > Passeriformes > Pipridae > Lepidothrix > Lepidothrix coronata. The sequence goes on from NW_016690194.1 coordinate 1,970,437, forward strand.
TTTGGAAGGTTTCATGTGACATGGAAAGAATCTCATTCTCTTCAAACAGGAAACATCGCCACAATAAAACATCTGCATAGCTTTTGTTTCCAAATCCTGGCTATAAAAGCAATATGCAGATGTGTTTTTAAGAAAAGAAACCATGTGTCTTAAAATTAATTTTCAATGTTCCTGTTAACTTCATATTTCCTTTCCTCCATTATTACATTTTTTGTCTGTGTGAATTTAAGCCTGTGTTGGCCAGTGGATTGTGCTATTTTAAGCGCTGGTAACTCACAGCTCTGAAACAAGTGCTTAACTGGAAGCAAACACTCCAGTGCTATTCACTTTAGTTAAAGAGTAAATCCTGGGCTGCCTGGGGATGATGTGGTGCAGTACTGCCCACTCTTATTTCTCACTAGCAGGCAGAGTACTTGCCCAGTGCTGGATGGTGTTCATGTTGTGTGGCCAAGACTGCTAATGAGGGAAAGAAGGCTTGGCAGAGGCAGCTGGGGAAGCAAAGTCATCTTCATGCTGCAAGCAAGTAATGGGGAAAAGTGTCAGTGTTTTTGTCTGTACTCTCAAACCAGACAAAAGAGGAAGCAGCAGCCATGCCAGCTTCACACCTCTCAAAACCTGGAGATTTTGTAAATTCAGCAGAGACTCTGGCTTGCAAACAGATCCTGCCTCACCAGTGCTGACTTGGTGGTATCATCTAAGTAAATCACATGAAAGTTCCTGACTGCTTTAGGATGAGGTGTATTGCGGGAGCAAGCATTGTGCCACAAGGGTCCACCAAACAGACACACAGTTGGCAGGGTGATTAGCTTCTCAGTTTTATCAGGTGAAAAATGAAGCTTGGAAATTCTTTTGAAGGAAAAAGAGAATCACAGCCAGTCTGTTCGACTTTGTCCTTCTTTTGCATTTGCCACCTTTTGGGACAGTTCAGCTCCAATGAAGGCAGGGGTATTTCAGATAGAGCAACTGGTGGCATCTTCTTGCTGCTGCCCTACGGCTGGAGCACAGCAAGAGGAAGGATGATGGAAGTCAGTCAAGAGCCTCCAGGCAGTTTCTGTCCAGACCTCCCAAAATGTCACTTGGAGAAGATGTGACAGCCTTACCCTCCTTATTTGTCAGTTCCTGTGAGTCTTTGAGGGAGCAGATCATATGGCCTCTAGATTGACCTGTGTATTCATAAACAGCCCCATAACTCCTTAGGAATATGTTGATTTGGGGGATTTGTTATTTTCAAGCATTGATTTCAAGCATTGAGGCTACAAGCTGTTACCCTAATCCCCAGGCTGAGGTAAACAATAGAAAGCTACTGACAATGTTCTCTGCATAGGATAAAAATGCAAACCATTGCATTTCTGTAACATGTTAATCCTGCTTTTAATTAAAATATTTCCACATGGAAGGAACTTATTTTTATGATGCAAAGGATGATGTTTTAGGCTTATTATTATAACCTGGTTTTACTGTTCTTAGGGAACCTGAATCTGCATATTCATGGACAATATAATCTATTTTTTTAGGGCAACAATTTTTTACATTTTAATGTTCTTTCAGGAAATACCATCCCTCATTTTCCATTTTTAAAAAAGATAGCCTTTATCCTTTACCATGTCCTTTCTTCTCATTCCCAGCCATCTTTTTTTTAGCAGAGTGAGAAATTCACAGGTTTTGCTTGGAAGGCCATGAAAAGACTAACTAAATATCAAAGACATAACCCAGTTCTGAAATGAGTCATGCTTCTACAGTATCTGTGCCTCTCAGTTCACTGCTCTCAGTTTCATTGCTGGATGAGAACCCACAGAATATGTTACCACAATAATAAGGAGGAATTATTGTTTGATGGGCTGGGAGATTTCCCTTTTTTAAGTGTTAGTCCTTACCAAGTCACTCATAATAGAAGTTGTAACAATAGCTTCTGACATTTTCTAGAAGTTTAATGGTTTAATGGCACAAACAGTGAGCTGTGGGGAACTGGAATAGAGAGGGAGATGTACCCTATTATTCTTAAAACAAAAAAAAAGGAAAAAAAAGAGAAAAAAAAGAAGAGAAAATTAAGGGTTTAATATCTTGAAATACTTCTCATGACCAGTAACAGGTGACCAGTATCCAGCCTAAATCCTTCTTTAATATAAGTAAGTATATTTAATGCAAGGATTTAATGCTTGCCGCAAGGACAACACCATGACTTCAACTGCGTGAAGCAAGAACTTATTTTTAATTATTAAAAATTGTAATCACAAGAAAAAATCCGTTCTAGCCAATGTCAACTTTTCCCAAAAAGTGGAGACCAGAACTGAGTACACTTCAAATCCAAAGAGACTTGAAAAGAAAGTACCTTAATTGCTTAAAGAGAGAGCAACATTTTGAAAAACAATTAAAGTAAAATGTGTTTTATTTTTTTGTAGAAGCGAAGCTTTCTGTTTTATATAAATACGTCTATCAAGATATTTCCTTTCTGGGAAAATGAACTGGAACACACTACTCCAGCTAAGTCCAGAGGAAGTTGTGTAGGTTCTGGCCTACCAAGATAAGAAACTTGAGGAATACTAACAGTAAGAGTTACAGTGAATAGATGCAGTGGTAACTGGCGTGCAGGGAGCAGATATGCTATTTGAAATCTCAGTATTTAATCTCTTTAATTGTAGGAGGCGTGTCCAGGGGTGCAGGGGAAGCACCCAGGACAGGGAAGCCCAGGGGACATGCACTGAAATAGATAATTCCATTGGTCACAAGGTCACATGGTTTTAAGGGATAAAAAGGGCGCCGGGTTTGAATGAAGTCTCTTTGATTACCATCTCATCAGACAGCAGACCACATTTCTTTATTATATAAAGACCCCACACGACACTTAATGGGTATTTTGACTTTGCAAATGCATTGTCATGCTTTAACAGTTATTTTTTAGAAGGGAGTGTTAACTGTGTTTACTTTCACACACTCAAAAGCAGATCATATTATTTGCTTAGAACACAATTTCTTATTGCTGAAGGTAATGTGGTTTTAGGATCCTAATTGTAATGACTTGGGCTCAGCAAGGTTGGTTTTAGAAAATGAACCGACCTTGCAGTGTAGAAAACTCTACACTGTGTAGAAAACTGAGACAGGACATGAATTTCCCTCTGCTCATCTGATCATCATTTACCATTGCTTCTTCCTCAGTGCCACTGGAATTAAACTGGAGGGTTGCCAGTTCACATGAGCTGGGAATTTCACTTTTAAAGTTGTATATAGAGAAAAGGAATTCATCCAGGACATAAGTAATGAAGAGCCTGGTGTTTGGAAGCAAGGTGGGGTTGGCAGTCCGTGGCTGCAGCAGGGTGGCCCCACAGAAGCACTGCAGCTGCTTTCCACTGGCATGGCTGCAATGCTGAGAAGAAAGATTTTCCTCGTGTTCTCTGTCAGAGTTTGTTCCTCTAGGAACTCTTAGCACTGAAAAATCCTGTGCACCTTACTAAGGATTTCATGGTGTCAGCAGAAGTGTGGGAAACATTGATACAAATGACTCATCCCTGCCTATATGAGGATTAGTAGGAAGATTTTTGGGTATTAAAAAGCACAGTCACCTTATTGGAAAATATCAACTTTGATCTTACTTGCTTTGTTCACCTTTTTTTGCTTTGCGTTAAATTTCTAAGCAAATTTATTCTGCCAGTCAAAACTGAGAACTAACACCTTCATTTAGGATTTATTCTCTATTTTGTCACCCTCATTTCTTGATCTTCCCTGAACCAGGGGACAGACTGGATTGTAAGGGGTGAGGGCTGGCAGGATGCAACAGTCCGTGAGCACTTCCCATGGGCAGTTCTTGATCCCCTCTCCAGTCCACACCCCTCAACCCCAGTGGTGGTCTGGCTGCTTCACCATAGCCACCCCTGCAACTTCCCTTGGCCTGCTCTGAAGGAGTTCACAGCTGTCCTTCCCAGAAATGGGGCTAATTCTGTGTGATTATTTGGAGACTTATTTCCACAGACTTTTTTTTCCCGTTTGTTTAGTTTTGGTGTGCTTTTTTTTATGAAGCCAGACCTGGCGGAACAAGCCAAACCCATGGGTGAAGCTGTAGTTGACTGTGCCTTGTGAATAATTTTTTCCAAAATAAAGTCTGAAATAAGCATTCTTCAGTTCTACTGAAGCTGTTCTGAAGTTTCATGTGGAAGACAAGGCTTTTGACCCCAGTTCCATAAATCCACTCCAGAAAACTGACTCTGTATAGGTGAAACCTTATCACTTTTAGTACCGTTTCCCCAAAAGTGCAACACAGCTCAGCTTGTCCAAACGTGTTGTGGACAAGCCATGAGAACTGCCAGAATTGTGACTGGGACCTGTGCTGCACAGCACTGGTGTGTGAGTTTTATGGAAAAGTTTATGAAGCTTTCTGATCCATAAGCAGCCCCATCTTGGAAGGATTTTTTTTCATCTATGCTAAATTTTTGAGACTTTGCATTCACTATTTTATTAATTTCCTTTTGAAAACAATGTATGTTTAAAAACTGTATTTTGCCTCATTTGTTTAACTTCTAGAAAAATAATAACTGGAAGAAATACCAGAGGGTTCCAATAATATACAGCTGACCTGGTAACACGATGGCAGTGAAATACAGATTTCTCCAAAATGTTAAGATGGCATGGTGAAAAGAGAGGACCTCCTGACTCTCTAACTTTCTTCTTTTTCCCTTAAGAATCCTTATCTTTCTTTAAAAAGTAAGACTGAAACAAAGACATTTTGGCTTGCTGTTTTCTTTTTCCTTTTTATTTCTTGAGTAACTATGTCTGTTGCAGAGTCCCCAACTTTAAATGTGTCTTCTAGACATGGTCTCAGTACAAATAATTTCTGTTACCTCACAGCTGGCCAAAAAGTAATTGAAATCAAATGCTGTTTTCTCAGCTCTCATCACTGTCTCTGAGATCTTCTTGTTTCTTTTAAGAATAGTTAATTTTTCTTTCAATTCCCTTCTATGAACGCAATAGCACTTTACTGATAAGCAGCATGCTTATAAAGAACTGAAACAGTCTTGCCAAAACACATGTACATTAACCTACAACTCTTATATTTGTCTGTAATTTCACTTTGTCCTCTACTGTCCGTTCTGTTTTTTTCTGCACTGCAAAGTACCATGTCGACTGAAATATGTCAAAACAGGTTTTTATTTGGCAATGAGATTTTTAAGGACCATTATGAATTAAAAAAGCATAATGGTATGAGTTTCTAAACAATTAGTGGGCCATGAATTAACATATTCTCACTGCAGACAAGTTAGGCAATAAAAACTAGAATCCCTCATGAGAGAGCAGCTGAAAAATATTTCATGCTACTTCCAAGTTTCTGTAAAAATCAGGACATTTCAATAACAGTTTGCATTGCAGAAGTCACCCAAGGATGTCAGAACCAGAAGGGTAAGTAGGCTGAATGCCCTTTTATTGTATAGGTTTGAAGAAGTACAAAAAAAAAGCAACAGAAATAGGATTTGAAACAGTCCCATGGTGGCAGCCATTTCAAGTGCCGTTAGTTACAAAGCCCAAGAAATACACATTTTGCTGTAATGTTTGTGACAGGGTGTCACCAGAATGAAAAATTACTCCAGTATTTCAGTCTGTTTCTTTGGTCTTTTATGTTGTTCTGGAGAGTGGTGAAGTTGCTAGCTGGTTTTATTTCTGGTATTTGAGCTTCATACCTGATACCCATCTCTCCTATTGNTCTTTAGCTTGCACTGATGAGCGGTAGCGAGGAAAGTATGTACACCCTGCAAAAGAGACCTGTGTCATAGGTATGGTACCCAAGACCTAGTGGCCATTGCCATTGTTCATATCAGTCCTTTTTTGTTTAGATGTATCTTTTTATTATCACCCCTTTGAATGATACTTTTCTGAATGGCTGGAGATCAGGAAAAGCTTTAAAGTGGTTCCTTACATGATGCTTAAACCAACCTCTAGCAATTTTGGCCCTCCAGGACTAATATCAGCATCTATTGGGAGCACATGTGCTCTCTCTTCTGCTTCTTTATGCCAGATCCAGGAGCCTGTGCCAAATGTACATTGGGGTGGCCAGAGGCAATAGCTTTTTTTTTTTAAAAAAAAGCTGTTGGGGCTTTCACCAAATTTTTAACAATATTCATTGGGTAAAAGATCCTGGATATAGCTCTCTTTCCTCCGTTACTAACATATAACAAGTGAGCAGGGAAAACACTCCGTTTGAAATGGAGTTACTCAGGGACAATTTCCCAAGGGTAAAATCCACGCCCAGTTTATTGCAAGCTATTCTAAAGATTTTGATTATATTGCAATTATTACTGAAAGCTGCGTGGTTTGGAGTGGAAATTAATTGAAATACCAAGGGCTATACATTTCTGTGGTTCAATTTGTGAGCAAAGGGGAAGAGGCAGACATCACGCAGCAATAAAACATAGAACTGGATGGTGATGTTTGAGATTGCAGTAGCCAGGATGACTATGTCCATGAGCAAGTAGGATGTGCCACTGGCACATGTGGCTTTTGGATACTTCTTTGTAGGAAAGTTATTTCAAATACCTTTTCAAAGAAGTTTAAGTGAATTGGAAACATTGCAGGAAGGAATAAAAGCCTTGTCCCCAAATAGTTAAATGAGGCAAATATATTTCAACTACAAGTAACACTGTCCAAGTGAAAAGTTACTACAGAAGCCATAACTACTGCAAAAAATAGCCTATGTAAGCAAATCCTTCTCAAATTACTTTACATCTTCAAACAAAGCAAATGTTAGAATTACTCAAATGTAAAAAAAAATACATTCTTGGAAAAGAGGATACAAACTTTAAAAGAAAAATGCATGTTCTCAGCCTAAGTCAGGACCACTTAAATAACCAATATAATACTTTATTTTTGGTGCAGTTTCAATCAGTAAAATCTAGCAATTCCTGAAAGGTAAGGGATGTGTAGTTAATCCACAAATACATGATTCTCTATATGTGAGTGAAATAGAAATGGAAAGTAGCAGCACTTTTTCTCAGCAGAAAACACCATAAGATTTTACTATCTGTCATAAAGTTACAATTCCTTACAATGGATGTGTAATCTAACTGAAAAGTCATATAGATTAATTCAGAGTAGAAAAAAGTTACTTACACTGAATAATGCATTACATTTGCAAAAATAAAATTCAGGAGCATAATTATTTAAATACAGTCAGAATGAACTAGAAGCAATGCCACAAGATAGATCATAGAGTCAATAATAAATATTATACATAATATTTCTTTATAAGTGTTATAATTTATGTGAGGTTAAAATCTTTGTACCTTAGTTGTTAAGTTTCCTTGTCACTTTATCAATCATTTGGAGACATCTCCTCATTTCTGCACGGCTGATCTCCCAGGAGCACAGGTTGTGTTGTTTGTCTTTAAGAAAACAATCTATTTTTTGGAAATATTTTTTCAGTTTCAGCCTGCTTACTTCTTTACTCCAACAGTAGTGGGTGTGCTTTTGGATTACACATGCCTCCAATTGCTCAATTTGCTGATAAAGTCCATTTTGGAACTGATCCAAAGCTGTCCCATCCCAAGCAGCTAGAGTTAGATTTTTGCTAAAGATATAGAATATATGTTGGAAGATCTCTTCAATGGCAACTCTGACAGTCTCTTTCTGTCTGGGCTGTAGAACCTGCTTAGGAAATCTGAAGGACATTTTCTCTCTTAGACATCGTTGAGGAAAGTTTTTGCCCATTTTGTCCAAAAGTTGCAGGCTGTTTTCAATCACTTTTCTTTGCTGTAATAGAAGATGGTTGCACTGATGATTGCAGATGATGGTGGTGCACAACAGTATGAGGCCAATTTGTATCAAGCCAAAAGCATTCATGATACAGCAGGCTCTAATATTCCTCCTTTCCTGTGTATAAATTCTGAGATGGGTTAGGATACTTTGAAGGCATTCGTAGGCTCCTGTTTCTTCAAAATCTTGAAATTTAATTATTCTGTAGAAGAAGTTTTCGTTCATCATTTTTTGGTTTTTAAGGTTTTCCCCCTTGTGTATGCTTTTGAGAACACTTTCATTTTCTGCTTTATGACTTCACAGTCTTTTTTTTTTTGCCACTTTCCTTTTTATTTCAGCTGGATATTAGAATGTGTCAGATTATTCTCTCCCCCTCAAAAATTCTATACGAAGTATAAGAATTTGAAATAAAGAGTTTCAGAAATATTTTTTTTCTTAATATTCTGCCAGTTGTAGAACATGTTGCAATAAAGAAACACTCACAATGATGGGACAGGGACCTGCTGAATGCTACTGCCATCCTGTCTCCTTACCATAATTTATACTTCCAAGATTCAGTTAAGCTTTCTCTACCTGTTTTCTTTCAGGGAAAATATTTTCTTTCTCCTCACCTTTATTTCTCCTGACCATTTAGACTCAAAGGACAGATGTCATATCATTAAAATGTGTGTGTGTGTGTGTGTGTGTGTGTGTGTGTGTGTGTATAAAAATTTGTGTTAATATACCTTTGTGGTTTTTAATACATGCACACTGCTAATTAAATGAGGCCTTGGTCTCACTTAGAGACTGCACGTGCCATGCAAATACAAATACTCACAGGGGAACAAGTTAGATATTTAGATACAATATTCTTTTTCCTCCCATATGAGTAAATGAACAATAGTTAATATCAAGCCCAGTTGAGTACAGGTCTGAATTATGACATTAAATGGGATGAGAATGAATAGAGAAGACAAAAAGCACGTTAAAATTCAGCCATTTGTTTTCCCTAGCCATATAATAGAGGAGGTTAGAACTAACACAGTACCTTGGGAAATCTGGCTCCTGTTTTTGATTATATTTTGATGCAAGCTACTCTTAAACTGCTGTGTTGCCGTCTCCCCTGCCTCCTGTGAATACATACGTAAAGGTAAAAGCAATGCTCTGTAGGTGACAGTGTCTGGATGAAGAGGTCAGAAAACCTGGTTTTTCTGTCTGAGACTTGGCTCTGTATTTCTTGAATTGAAAGTAAGAAAATAAACCCCCCAGCTTTCCAGCTGGTTCTCAGAGATCAGAGGAGCTGGATGCAGCATATCTCTTGGAAATCCCTTCACCAGATATCCCATGGCATATCTCATGGCTGTAAGCCTCATTCCTAAAGTATTTTTTTCCCGTTGTTGCACCCATTGTTATAAGGTTGGCTTGATTCCCATTTTGGTAGTCACTCTGAGCAAATCGATGATACTATTTTAGGGTCCCCTTTATGTTCAGCACATAGGTATTTGGGAGGCTTTAAAAACTCACAAATTAAGCTGAGCACAGTTATTCTCATAAGCAAACTTTTTGGATGCCCTGATGTTGCTTAAGCAACCTTGGACTGGATGTACCGCCAATGTGAGGAAAAATGTATCCCCTATCACCTATGACAGTATTAACTAAAATGAGTAACAGCAATCAGAGTGGATACAAAATGTGTAACATGGAACCAAATCTTTTTATTTAGTGGGAATGTTTATTACTTTGGAAAAATGGCCTGAAGTGCATTATTGTGTTAGATGCAATATGGCCATGAAGATGTATCACTTTTGAAAAAATATCAAAGTTAAACACATCAAAGTTATCATGAAATCAATAAAAAATGTATGTACTTCGAGAAAATTATTACATAATGTTACAGGTATTTCCATAAATTATACACAAGTATTTTTTCAAAATTGTAATAATTATATGAGTTTAATCCTTCTACTGATTTAAACAGGTAAACTCCTTCATACTCATTGTATTTCCCAGACACACAAGTTCTTTCTTTCCTCTTGAAAAAAAGTTTTGTCCTCTCAATGATGAGCTGGAGATGCCATCCTTGGTGTCACTAGGTCCAAGTGTTTTATTCTCTTGTGTTAACAGATCAGTTGTCCTTGCCTCCTCACAAAAGTTACACTTGACTTAGTCCACTAGGGTTTGGTTTTGGGGTTTTGTTTTTGGGTTTTTTGTTTGTTTGGTTGTTTTTTTCAAAAGAATAATTAATTGTTCATCCCCAGTCAGCCAGTTTCTTGATTATTGCACTAAGCAAAGCAGGACACAATTACCCTTATTGCTTTATTTAGAAACAAATAGTTCATTAAAAGTAATGACTGGAAGAAGTAAATGAGTGATATGAAGCTGCAGATTGTTGTTTATTTCCCTTCCTGTGGGTGAAACACAGACCAACCACTCTAACCTAGAACGCAATGAGGAAAAAAGTCGGCAAAGCACAGCTGTATTTCCAATTAGACGCAGCAGATCATTATTCTAGAAAGGTTATCATGTCTTTGATGTCATGCAAAAAAATATGACCTTAAAAGATCATCTAGCTATATATGTATCCATTACAAAATACTAAAGCTAAACAAATGCACAATTTTATATCTTTCTAACACCTTTAAAATGCTGTAAATTACTTCTCTAATGAAGATTTTTCATTGTATTTTTTGTATATATTTTATAATGCAATAGAGGAATTCCATGAATATTTGCTTCTACCTTTTATCTCAGGCACCAAGGCAAATGGAAAGTCTAAGTTCATATGCTGGCAAATGGAGCACTGGGAAGGAACATTCCTGCAAAATAGTGCGTTTTGACCTCATAACTACCCCACATTAAACCATTTCACCTATTCTAGATACCAGTTTCTTTTCTCCATTCATTCCAAACACGCTGGTTTTAAGAAGTCCATGGGCAACAAAGGAATTCAAGCCATAGGTTTGGCTTATCACTACACAAGACAGCTTCCTCCCCTACTAGCTTGACACTGCCCATGCTAAAAGAAAATCATTTTTCTCCACTATGGTTTTCATTGCGGTTATAACTTGCCAGTCTTCCCCCTTATAGAATAATAGAATTGTTTAGGTCGGAAGGTTCTGAGTCCTGTGAGGAGCAGCTGAAGGAGCTGAAGGTGTTTAGCCTGGAGAAAAGGAGGCTCAGGGATGACCTTATCACTCTCTACAACCTCCTAAAAGGAGGTTGTAGCTGGGTGAGGGTCAGTCTCTTCTCCCAGGCAACTAGTGACAGGACAAGGGGACGCAGTCCTAAGCTGCACCAGAAAAGGTTTGGCTGGACATCAGGAAGAATTTCTTCCCAGAAAGGGTTGTTAAGCATTGGAATTGGCTGTTCAGGGAGGTGGTGGAGTCACCATCTCTGGAGCTGTTCAAGGAAAAACTGCATGTAGCACTTCATGGTAAACACCTGTTTGGCACTTGGTCTAATAGACAAGGTGATCAGTCAGTGGCTGGACTTAACGATCTTAGAGGTCTTTTCCAACCTAAATGATTCTGTGATCCTATAGTTCCAACCCCCCTGCCATGGGCAGGGACACCTTCTTCCACTAGACTGAGTTGCTTAGAGCTTCATCCAATCTGGTCTTGAACAGTTCCAAGGAGGGAGCATCCATAACTTGTCTGGGCAACCTCTCGCGGTGCCTCACGACCCTCACAGTAAAGAATTTCTTTCTAATATCTAATCTAAGTCTATCCTCCTTCAGCTTGAAGCCATGCTTCCTTGTCCTACCACTAAATACCCTTGTCAAAAGTCCCTCTCCAGCTTTCTTGTAGACTCCCTTCAGGTACTGGAAAGCTGCAATTAGGTCACCCTAAAGCCTACTCTTCTTCAGACTGAACAATCCCAATTCTCTTAGCCTGTCTTATAGGAGAGGTGCACTAGCCCTCTGATCATCTTTGTGGCCCTCCTCTGGATTTGATCCAACAGATCCATGTCCTTCCACTGCTGGGGCCCCCAGAGATGGATGCAGCACTCCAGCTGGGGTCTCACAAGAGCAGTGTAGAGGGGCAGAATCACCTCACTCAACCTGCTGGCCCCCTTTCTTCTGATGTAGCCTAGGATGTGGTTGGCTTTCTGGGCTGCTAGTGCACACCGTCGGCTCATGTTCAACCTTTCATCCTTAAGAACCCTCAAGGCCTTCTCTGTAGAGCTGCTCTAAATGAGTTCAGTTCAGCCTGTACTCATGACTGGGATTGCCCTGGCTCATATGCAGCACCTTGCACTTGAACTTGTTGAACTACACGAGGTTCTTATTGTCCCACTTCTCGGGTTTGTCCAGATCCCTCTGGATGGCATCCTGTCCTTTTGTGGTCTCAAATGCACTACTCAGCTTCATCTGCAAACTTGCTGAGGTTGCACATGATTTCATAGTCTTTGTCATTGATAAAGATATTGATATATCTACTTCCAATCCCTGTCTTCCAGCTCAGGGGGCTGGGTACCCTGAGGACAACTGGTCTTGTTAGTAAAGGCATAAAAGGCATTCAAGACCTCAGCCTTTTCCTCATCTGTTGTCATTATGTTTCCATGTGCATCCAATAAAGGATGGAGATTGTCCTTAGCCCTCCTTTTGTTGCTGATATATTTGTAGACACATTTTTCATTGTCTTTAACTTTAGAAGCCAAATCAAGTTCTAGCTGGGCTTTGGTCCTTCTAATTTTCTACCTGCCTAACCTCACAAAATCCTTGTAGTCCTCCTGAGCTTGTCCCTTCATCCAAAGATCATAAACTCTCCTTTTTCTCCTGAGTTCCAACCAAAGCTCTGTTCAGCCAGGCCAGTCTTCTTCCCACCCAGCTCATCTTTCAGCACATGTGGGCAGATTGCTCCTGCACCTTTAAGGTTTCCTTCTTGAAGAATGTCCAGCCTTCCTGGACTCCTTTGCCCACGAGGACTGCCCTCCAAGGAACTGTGGCAACCAGTCTCCTAAATAGGCCAAAGTCTGGCCTCTGGAAGTCCAGGCAGCAGTTCTGCTGGTCCCCTCCCCCTGTGCTCTGAAAAGAAAAACTATTCATTTCTTTGTCTCTGTGCCCAGGATGGCTTCTGACCACCACATCTCCCACTAACTCTTCTCTGTTCACAAACAGCAGGCAGAGCAGGGCACCTTCCCTGGTTGGCTCCCTCATACACTGTGTCACAAAGTTATCTTCCATACAGTCTGGATATCTCCTGCACTGTTCCCTGTCTGCTGTATTTCCAAGCAGACATCTGGCAATTTGAAGTACCCACGAGAACAAGGCCCAGAGATTCTGAGACTCCTCCCAGCTGCTTACAGGATATTTCGCCTGCCTCTTCAGCCTGCCTGGGAATGGAGCAGGGGGAGCTGCAGCCCTTCCCCGCTCCGTTCCGCCGGCCTCCCTCAGACCGGGCGGCTACTGCGCCCGCGCGCGGGGCTCGCCAGCGCCTCCCGCCGGCACCGGCCGCTGTCCCCGCCTTGGGAATAGCCCCGCGTGCCGCGATCTCTGGCTTCGCCGCGGTACGGACTGGCCTCGAGCGCTTGTCTCGGAGAGAGACTGCTTAGCTCCATTACACCGCATCTAAATCGATATATTTCCATTATTTATATTCTGAATATTTATATCACATATTTATATTATCAGTGATCTGGATGGGGGGGATTAAGTGCCCCTGCAGTCAGTTTGCGGGTGACACCAAGTTGGATGTGAGTGTTGATTTGCTGGAGTGCAGGAAGGCTCTGCAGAGGGATGTGGACAGCCTATATCCAAGTGCTAGGTCCTGTCCTTCCTCTTTGGGAAGAGTGCCTGGAAAGCTTCTGGGAGGAACAGGACCTGGGGGTGCTGATCAACTGAATATGACCCAGCAGTGTGCCCAGGTGGCTAATAAGGCCAATGGCATCCTGGCTTGTAGCAGAAATAATGTGACCAGCAAGACTAATGAAGGGATATCTTTGGCACTGGTGAGGCCGCAGCTCAGATTTGGGCCCATCACTCACTACAGGACAGACATTTTAGGCAACACTGGAGCATGTCCAGAGAGGGGAAATGGAGCTGGTGAAGAAAGCACAAGTCCTATGAGAAGTGACAGAGCTGGAGTTGCTTAGTGTGGAGAAAAGAAGGCTCAAGGGGATACCTTATCACTCTCTACAACAAGGAGGTTGTAGTGAGGTGGGTGTTGGTCTCTTTTCCTCGGTAACAAGCAGCAGGACAAGAGGAAATGACCTCAAGTTGCACCAGAGGAGGTTTATATTGGATATTAGAAAAAACCTCTTTATAGAAAGGGCTGTAAGGCATTGGAACAGGCTGCCTAAGAAAGCACTTGAGTCACCATCTCCATACATACATATTTAAAAAATGTGTAGATGCAGTAGGGACATGGTTTAGTGGTGGACTTAGCACTGTTTGGGTTACAGTTGGACTTGATCTTAAGGCTATTTTCCATGATTCTATGATTCTAATTTGAGCAGCGTAAGTTTCCTCATCTGCTATGTATCTATTCTGTTGCTTCAATAAGAAAATATTACCTTTTCTGTTTTAAGAGAGTATCATAGAATCATGGACTATCTTGAGTTGGAAGGGACCCACAAGGATCACTGAAGTCCAGCTCCTGTCCCTGCACAGGACAGCCCCAAGAGTTACCCTAGAGCATTGTCCAAATGCTTCTTGAACTCTGGCAGGCTTGGTGCTGTGACCACTTTCCTGGGGAGCCTGTTCCAGTGCCTAACCACCCTCTGAGTGAAGAAATTTTTTCTAATATAGAATCATAGAACAGTTTAGGGTTGGAAGGGACTTTATTTTTAGAAAACCATTAGAAAACCATCTTTCATACTGTATGATAAAAAAAAAATTCTCTATGACCCTTCCAGGAATTTTTATCCTATACAGCACAACTGAGGATAAAGAGCAGAAATGAGGCAGAAGTTAATACTTTAAAAGGTAAACCTCATGCAGGAATTCCATAGTTTTTCATCACAACAGATTTTAAAATGATGTTTACAACAGCACATCAGCAGTGACATTTCCCAGTTACTTGAACAGCAGAAGATTAGACCATGAACTGAAACAGTTTCTTCAATTTATTTATGAAACTCAGCAAGACTAGAAGACTAATACTGTTCAAAAGAAAAATAAGATACACAAGCTTTGTCTAGAATATATCCTTTATTATTTGCAGTCTGTGTAAATTTTAATATGTGACTGAATTTCTACATCATTTTTTTCTGTTTAAGCACATCTGTCTTTTCCAACCACCCAGTCAATTGCACCTTTATTATGTACAGTCAGTATTTATGAAATATTGCATATGCAGCTATGAACTTAGAAAAATAACATGCAAGGAAAACTGTTACCATGAAACTGATAAAAAATAAACGACAGGTAAAACAGTCAATCCCCTTTTAGTGTGTTATGGCTTTGCACCAAGTATCAGATGTCAAAACAAACAGCTTCAGATGCTTCTCGTTAAAAGGCACTTACTGTTCTTCAAATACACTTTCGCATTTAGTTCTATTGCATTAAGAAGTGTATCTCTGGGATTATACTCTCATAACAGAGCAGAACAGTCCAAAAAGGCAGCATTAATAAAAAGGAAAAAAGGGGGTTTATGTTAAAATATGAAAATACCAAGAATTAACACAAACTTTAAGGATTTGGTCCTTATAAAACAGGCAACAGCATTCAGGCAATAGTGATTTCTTTTCATAGCCGCTGACAAAATAATATCCCCAAAAAAACGAACTCTTCCAGTTCCAGTGTATAGATATGTCTCAGTTGAGTAGCGTACACTCTAACACCACCCCCAATAAAAATACAGCTTTTCAAGACTAACTATTGCTCCACTTTGGCTGCGAAGGAAGAAATCTCAAAAGAGTGTTAGACATGGACATACTAGCAAGCCTATAATTCTGTGTCTCTGTATCTGGATGGCTGTCCATAATATCCCTTCTTAGAGTGGTCTGCCAGCTGCCGACGATACTCCTCCTCCTCCTCCTCCTCTGCATCGCTGCCGTAACTGCGGTTCTCCAGGTGAGGTCTAATAGGAGGCTTCTGGGGTTCTGGAGGTCTGGAGCTAACACAGCAAGACAGGGAGAGAGGGAGAAATATAATGTTTACTTCCACTATGAAAAGCTGAAAAATAGTTATACTCAGTTTTTGCTTTATGGTAACTTAGAAAAGCACATGTAGCAAACAACTTAGAGAGTCACATGGAGCAAATAAACCCCCTCCTAGCCCATAAACAATTGCATAGCCATGGTAAGGCTATCTGGAGAGGCATCTTATTTCCATCAAGCTGGAGGACAATGCTCAGATTTGATCTACTCAACCCATCTGGAAGAATGCCAAATTTAAAGTTATTGAACATCCCTGCACACACACAGACATCAATAGCTTTACAGCACTTTATTCCCTGAGCCAAGAGTTTTCGAAAAGCCATTGCTACTGCCCCTTCTGACATTTCCCTTAATTTGTTTTGCACAGTATTCTTTCTATGCCTGCTTCTTCTTTTGCACCCTCAGTCTCCTGTCTCAAAGTCCGAAGACTTCTTATGTGACATTTCTCAAACTGGGAGCCCTTCTCAAGGCTCTCACTAGGGCTCTTAGCCTTCAAAGTGAGCAGAAGTAACCCACATATTTGCTTTTCATATACTGTTGTGCTACCCATTTGATGTGACATTAAGCAGACATATAAAATCTGTCAAGGAAGGGTATTTCCTTAGTTTCAAAAGCCATAATTTTTGCAATCCACAGTCTGCAAAAAACAAGATTATATCCTCCTTACATATTGCCCCCCCAAGGGTTTAAATAGCCCCTTCTAGGCTAATCACTGACACTCCTGTAAAAAGTCAACAGCACTGATTTCTACATGTAAGCAAACACTCTGCAAATGTGGTTAAAGATTAATTTTTATTACTTCTTAAAAGCTTCCGAGGCTATATAAAAAAGTATGCTTCTCTGAACCTGCCAAGAAATACTGAAAATAAGTTTTCCATTTTTGTATTTTAAATTACATACTGTGACATCAAAGCATTTGACTCACTAGAAAGAAAAAATGCCCCACTTTTATTGGCTGTTACTAAGAAGCAAGAAAAACTGAAAAGTCCTGAAAAGCAGAAAACAAAATCCATTGTGCAGTGTGTAAGCTCTTGCACAGGTGTCTGCTAAAGTCACAGAAATGTGCAGTGTGTAGGGTAAGGTGGTACAACGATCAACTCATCCAGAACTCACTGAATTTTAATGAGACTACCACTTTCATGAGACTTGATGGGTGACCTGAGGCAGGTTTTATCCTTAGTCTCCCTACTAAGGGAGACTAGACACCTGTAACTGAATAAGTTACACTAGACACCTGTAACTGAATAAGCATTTAAGTAATAATAAATAAGTAATAATAAATTTAAACAATTATCTGTTAAGATGGACTAACAGTCATCCAGTATCTAGCACAGGAAGAATGGACATCAGAGGACCTGAATGCACAAAAGCTTCTGGATAATACTGACTGGGGCAAAAAATTGGCTCTGCAAATAGTTGAGTGAAAAAGTATAGTGTTTTCTTCCTAGATGACTCAAATACTATCAGTGAATGAAAAAAAAAAAAACCCAAACCCAAGAAGAGCTCACTGAAATTTTGCCCCATTTTTACAGTAATTTTTGAGGCACAACAACAAAACACTATACCAAGACAGGAGGATTTATATGAACAAAAACTGGCAAGATGGTTTTCCTCCCACTAGTGAAGTAAACAATCAGGACAGAATGCTTAAAACTGGATACACCTTACCTCATCAGCTGTGGCCAGTTCTGTTCTGACTTCTGTGTTTTGACTGGGACAGCATAAATATCTGGATGCTTCTGGGCTATTTCAAGCTTTAGAAGAAAGTAGAAAAAAATAACTGTTCTTTTTAAGTCTATCCATTAGAGATCCTATACTAGAATCAAGGACCTAGCAGGCCACAGCTACATCTGAAACAATTAAAGCACAAATGGATAACATTTTACTGATATTCCTACAAATACATAATCTTTTTTCAGGACTCAAGCTGCCCTACAGGCTTGAAAGCACAGTAGAGGGAATTACATTTCCTCATACCCTGGCATTCTGGGCCTCTTGAAGCTCTTGCATTCTTTGCATCCTCGCCTTATGATCCATCTCCTCAAATATTTTTACTTTCCTCAATACCGATTTTGGAGTGTTTTCTTGTTCGCCTCCTTCCTCTTCCAACTTTGCCTCCTCCTCCTCCTCCTCTGCAGGTGGAACTGCTGGCTGAGAGTTTCTCAGAATAGGACGCCCAAAGGCAGGTTTCACAGAAACAGGTGGGGGTGCTGCTTTAGCTGAAACAGTTGAAGTCTCACTGCTGACAGCAACATTACTTGATTTAGAGTCATAGTTCTTGGGGAAGTCATATAGATCTTCGTTTTGTAACTTTCCCTGCAAGTATAAAATACACCAACAAATTTTACATCAGCAACTTTGTAATTTTAATTTCAAAAGAGCACTTCAACTTGAAATTAATCACTTTGCATATGTATTTAACAGTGTCAATCTTTGTATGATGTAGCACTGTAATGCTGGGGGTATCCCTGAGCTGGAGTTGACCCATAGATGAATCTTTCAACCTAATATTATATTTAACCTAGTATTGTATTTAGCCATATATCTGCTTATTAACCAAGATGCTATATAACCCTTAGTAATGCTTTAAGAGCACACATTTATGCTTGTTAGCACAGCATATTATTAGTAATTAGGAAGGTTTGTATGTGTTCCAAGGCCACAAAAGCAGTAGGCCTCACATGGTTGCAGCTGGTTCATATCTGAGATATAAATGTAGCCATAGTGTTCTGTATTTAGAGACTAGTCAAGGCCATGGGGCATTTGATTGAGTCAGTCCAAACTGACTCCCCTGGCCAGGCTTCAGGGGAAAACTAAGGAGAGAATAAAGCCAAATTGTTTTTCCACACCAATCAAATGATATAAGCTGGTTTGTTTAACACTATACAAGCTGGACCCTCTCACAGCTTCACCCTATGCATGGACGCACTGCATAGGATTTCCCAGTTACCAGGAAGAGGTTTGCTGTGACTGGGGCTCCCCAGCTGAAGTGCGGTCTGGATTATGGTAATGTATATAGGGTAACTGGTGATGTATCTCTCTCTTAATCACTGTAAGACTTTCTTTGTAGTAATGATTAGCTGCATTGCTAAGTGTATCCTTTCATAAGCCACAGTTTCTTTTCTAATTCTTTACTGTTTTGCACTACAGTAAACTTACACACTTATTCTTTAAAGTTGGTGTCTGTGTTCCTTAAATCCATCCTCATTCCTGAGGCAAAACAGAAAACAAACACTTGAAAGGTATCTGAACTGCTGCAACATTTTGGCCATATCCTCATAGACTACACATCAGCCTATAGATAACTAGGGCATTTAGACTTGTTTGTCCTATTTGTTAAGGATTACCAGAGCTACAATGTGTATTATGGTACAGCACAGAGAAAACTGATGCCTCAAATAATTTTTTCAGTACTACCTAAAGTGGAGCATCAGTATCAGAAGTGCATAGGACCCACTTCTGGTTTTTATTCCACTTTTGTTTTCCTTACACATGTCCTTACACATATACATTGCAGTATATGAGGACACTAATCCTCATAAAGAAAGAACTTTGGGTCAGGGGAAATTGCTAAAATAAAATGGTGTCCAGATACTGTAATTTTTAGCCACCTTCACCCCACATCACTCCTGAGGAATGTTTGAATAAACAGTTAACATCAGTTTCTAGTGATAGTCAGAGGTGGTAGATGCTGATTTTGTGTTTCACAGTAATAGCCATCAGATATGCTTTTCCTGGTGATTAGCCCATTTTTGTTTTTGCTGAGCTAAAGAAGTGCCTTTAAGTTTGTTAACAGACAGAAAAAGAAGTCTACTTTCTTATTCCATATGAACATATATATTTGAAAGGAACCATTAAGTTCTTCTCTCTGCTTGATCCTGCAACACCTTCAGTCATTCCTTCTCTCCACATTTACAGTGTTTTCTGGTCTCTGATCATTCCTATTGCTCTTTCCAATGTGCCACCCTGGAGAGTTCTCCAGAAAGAGGATGTTTACATTCAGATTTGTTTCTACAAATTTACCTTAGGTGGTTCAGGCTTGAATGCTGGAGGTGGACTTGGTTCTCTAAGGATCTCCCTGCTACCAGCTTTTCTCAACTGAGCCCTTGGTTCAGGAGTAAATTTTTTTAAACTCTATGAAAGAAAATAAGAGATAAAATCATTGCAGTAGGCAGTAATTCAATCATTCTTCCTCTCTCTCTAGTTTACTATTTTGGGAAAAGTTACCGGGAGTCAAATGACTGTCAGCAACCTGACTACGACTGCTGCAGATGTAATTGCAAAGTTCAAGGTGATGACACATCATCAAGAAATCTATAAACTTAGGCAGCAATGCAGAACTAATAATTTTGCTCTACACAATGTAGCTCTGAGATGCTATCAAAAGCAAGATAAAGCTGCAGTTAAAAAAAAAAACAAACCTCTGCTTTTTTTAAAAATCCAATCATCTCACCTCCTCGTGATGCACAGGCTCAGAGGACCGGCTAACAGATGAAATCCTTGGTTCCTCCAAGGGCTCATCAAGTTCATTGTCAGTGTATGCACCTCCTTCTCCATCTGTATCCTCTAGGTCACTGATCAGCCGACTGTCACAACTCAAATAGTCAGCACCCATAGCAGTAAGGTAAGACATACGATCATCAGCATCATCTTCCATGCCATCCAGCTGGAGAAAAGTCAGTAGAGAATTAAGGAACAAAGACTAAATAAATGAGAATTAGAGTCCAGTTAAGTCCCAACATCATGTGAAACAGCTCCTTAGGAAAGACTTTGCAGAACTGAAAGAAACTAATGCAGAATCACAATGAAAAGTCCTGCAGAAGTTGATCCCTCCTCATCATTCTCTACCCACAGTACTAGTGATGAAAGCTCCAAAGTACAACAAACAGTATTATTTTTTGTTACCAAGACAGACATCAACTGACTAGTTGTATAGCCTATCCATCACTGACAAACAAAATTTTGAACAATTTTTACTGGCAAGAGATACTTTGAGATACCTGTATAGCTTCACAGAGTATGGGGACTGACTGCTTACCTTTCCTTCCGATACCCATACTGCTTCTCCTTGCTGTTGCTGAATAGTATCCTTCAAACTACCATACCAACTGTCATTGGCTGAATTTAAATTGATGGTTGCTGTAAAAATTGAAGGAAAAAGTATATGTACACAGCAAACGCAATTCATTATCCATCCTTTGCTGTTTAACACTTTTTGGTTTAGTTATGTGAGAATGTTAAACAGCTATTTCTTTTAGATCATTGACAGAAGCATGGTATTTTTATTTTTTGTGTATTCCCAAACTGATTAAATCACTTTTCTTTTAATGACGGTACGCCAACAAATAACTTCTTTTGCATTAGAATTTTGAAACTTTGAAAAAGGTCAAGGAAGGGATTGCTCATGACCATACCTTCCCACCCTTTTAGTTCCAGCCCACATAAGTTACTATGCAGAGTAATAAGTAGATGTCTTGAGACTCACACAGTCACATCCACTACTCTCTCTCAGTAAGCACGTTAGACAAACATTCTTCCTTACCTGTAAAGAGGTGGGAACAAGTTTTCTTCAGTTTGTTTGCTTGCTCATAAAGTTTTCTCGAGCTCTTGTTTGATGTAGAACATAGCCTTTGTCTCATGGTCTTCACACCTTGCTTACTGTCTGGGTTAAAGAAGACCACAATTGGAAACCACTGGGTATAATTTAGCAAGTCCACTGCTTTAGGAGTGACGTCCAACAGAGCATGTTTATCCTGTTAAAAAGAAAGGCCAGTAAATGTGGTGCTTGTGGGGAACAAGGAGGTAACTCGAGCATGGAATCCTAGGAAAGCCAGGGTATTTTTTTCCAAATAAGACTACAACTTGTTGGATGTTTTCACAGTTATATCACATTTAGAATGTTACATTTCTGATGACAGTGAGAGCAATTAGAGCACTGCCTGACAGTAAAGCCTCCATGGCAAATTCAGAAAGCATATAGTAAAAGACAGATGTTGCTCTGTCCAAATTTAGAATGGACTAAGGAAGGAGAATTTAACTTCTAATATCAGGTTCAAAGCTATAAAAATTACAAAAATTGCTGTTGAACAATTTCAAAACAGCTTTATCATTAAGTCAACTCTGCTTACTACAGAAATAGATGCAGTGAAGATTTGAGTACTCTGCAAGTTTTAGGAGCGACAAATCAAACAACATGCCGTTGAGCATAAGCACTTTTCAGAGAAATACTCTACCTGCTCAATGATTTGCCTCACAGTGTTCAAGCGCACCACCCCCGTTGATTTCTCCGAACCTGCATCTCTGGGTTCTGTCTCTGCAAAGACAACATTTTAGCTTATCTCTGAGTGGCCAAGCAGCTGTGATTATTAAGTTATCAATTCTCTAACTTAACAATGAAAAAGAAACTAGGAGGACCACTTACTTGCTGTCTGGTACAGGTGAGGCAAATCATTTGACAATTTCTCCATAGCAACATCTGCAATAGGGCCAAATATCACCACAGGTCTCTTAAAACCAGCTGAAAGAAAAATATTTGGAAAAAAGATAAGTCTGAGAAGACTGAGTTTATGTATAACATACAAGATCCTCAGTTACCATGCATAGTTATAAGTTGAAGATATTAAAATATAATTAAAAGTTTATTTCTCAGAAATTTGTGCAACAGGATAATGCAGAAAGCTACTTTTTTCAGCTGAGAAAGCAAAAGAGATTTTTAATTCAGCAGCTTCCTCATTCCCTCAAATGATGTTGCATTTAGAAGATTCTACATCTGAAAACATACATTAATCTTTTCATCCATCAAACTGCATGAATCTTTACACAGTGCGTTTTGTGTGAATAAAGATACAAATGCTAAACAAACTGCAAGGCAGGTGGAAGAAGCAAAGAAATGCAAAACTATGTTATGCTCATGTCAAAGCAAGCGCAAACACAGTCCTCAGAGTTGACGGAGGAATGCCATTCTGTTTCTCAGTCTTTATCTTGATATCTGGGAGCTTCCTTAAAATAATCTTTACTGTTTGCTGTGCTCCAGAGTACTGTCATATGCGAATACCCAGAAAACCGTCTTGACCAGCTCAGCATCACTAGTAATACAGCTAGTTTAGAGTCATGGAGAGAGGCCACATCAACTATGATTATATTTGGACAATCTATTGAAAATAACTGGATTCTATTTGCTATAAATTTAATGTCAAAATGGTATTTATAAAGACAGGGGTTGATCTCAGGAACATGGATTGTACTTTCAGAGCTAGCCAAGGAAGAGCTAGCTGAGGAAACAACAAAATGCCCTGCTTGTTTCATCCTGTTTCATTTTAAACCTTGAAACTGGCATGTGTAATTTGGAGGGAAAGGAAACAGCAGTAGTTTAAAGGCGTAAAAAGCTTTTTCTGAGAGTAGTTTATAGCATCCAGAAATGTGCATTCTGAGAAAAATGTCATCCCTTTCTGTTGGTTAAATTTAACATTGTCAGAAGTTGTTAGAAACCACCTTCTTAGCTGACCAAACATTTGGATGTTAAACTAGCCAGCAATAAATGGGCAGTTTGCTGACAGCAGTCTCACCTTCGCGCAACTGAACTCGCTCATAAGCTGGGAATTTTGTGCTCACAGATACAATGGCTGTCAGATCTTCACGACTCTTCCTCAGATTCTTCTTTGCTCCAGATCGCTGGCCACGTGTTCTCCAGAAATCTGCCCTATCACTTGAGCCATCTTTTTGGGCATTTTGAACGCTGGCCATCTGTTCAGCTCTGACAGAGAAAGCAGACAGTTCAATTGTACAGAACTACTCAAAGAGGGTAAAGGTGCTTTCATTGAAGAACAATGGGTTTTGAATTTGCAGCAGGTAATTTGCCATACAGAAATGAGTGCAGGAAAAAATAGACAAGTCCAGTTGCCTTTGCCTTAAAGCAGACACATTGTCAGAAAAAGTTCTGACGCCACAGCTACAAATTGCTGGGCAGGAATGAGTCCTGGGGTCTTAAACTAGTAACTTATACAAGCATAAATAAAAGAATGCAACTATAAAGAAGTGGTGAGAGAGTGCAACTAAGAACTAAGGCCTAAGAAATTACTGTCACTATTCTCTATTGCATCCAGCCTTAATAAATTAAGTTGCTACAGCATAGAAACAAGGCTGGTTTGGTCAGATCAATTAACAGAAAGGAGAGAATATAATAACCAGGAAAGAGACATGGGAGTCACATAAGAACCATATTTCATGAACTTGCATGTACAGTGCAATTGTGAGCTTTTTCCTCCATCGTAAAATCACAACCACATTAGAGAACTTAAAATGCTACAGTCTAAAAATACGCTGATTTTTTTTTTTGCTGATTAATTTTAATACTTTTACTCATTGTGCACATTTCAGCACTTCAAAATCACAGAAATTGCAGAATATTCTCAGCTGGAAGGGACTCACAAGGATCATCAAGTCCAACTCTTAAGTAAATGGCCTGTACAGGGGTCAAACCCGTGACTTCGTCATTATTAGCACGATGCTCTAACCAGTTGAGCTAAATTATTATTACTTCCCATGAATTTTAACTAGGAAAGCACATTTAAGCAAAAATATTGCTGTGGTTCACTCCATATTTCACACAAAAATGCAGACTACAGCTACCAAAAATATTAGCCCCAGAATAAATTCTTGAAATGCTTTCCATAAGGATATACATGAGAAATTCAAGCACTGAAGTTTTTCTAGAAGATTAATCATCAGAG
The DNA here is from genome assembly GCF_001604755.1 of Lepidothrix coronata. Lineage (NCBI taxonomy): Eukaryota > Metazoa > Chordata > Aves > Passeriformes > Pipridae > Lepidothrix > Lepidothrix coronata. The sequence goes on from NW_016690194.1 coordinate 1,994,976, forward strand.
TATTCTTGCACACAGTCATGAGCTTCCTAAGATGTAGACAGTTTTGGTTGCTGGGGCTTTGTTTGTTGGTTTGGTTTGTTTTGATTTGGTGTGTGGTGGGCACACAAAGAAGAAATGGGAGGGGTAAAAGCAAAAAAAAAAGCAAAAATAGGACCCACCACCCATTTTCTGGAAAACAAACTGAAGCAGCTAGTGGTCAACGCCTGGTTGATTGCTGAGCAGAAGCCCTAGGTCTGTGCTGCAAATACATGATTCTAATATGTAGGTAATACCACCCTTTCTCATTGTCTCCTTACACAATGCCACAGTTCTAAAATATACAGTTTTTACAGGCGCAATTCTTGTAAAAGTAAAGACTAAACTATTCATTCATTCTTTTAAGAGGGAATAAGAAGGGAGAAAGGTATGACATAAGAAGCAAAAACAACTTAGGAGGAAAAAAATCTTGCTTATAGCAATGGGGAGGAAGACAGGGTGCTACCTTACCTGCTCTTATTTGGAATGAGGCCCTTTTCCAGTTCATTTCCAATTCTCACAGCTAGCCAGTTTCCCAATTTGCCATCATACAGGGTATCAACTACTCTAAAGATCTCCCCTCTGGTAAATGCTAAGCTCTGTGGTGACTCCTTTTCACACTCAAAGTGACTCCTGATGAAGAATGAATCTCCTCTACCACAGGCCATGATGTCTCTGTAGACTAAAACAGAACAGTTAGTTTATGCTTTTTTTACATTTGAAAGAAAGATTAGGCTGTGATTTTGGAGAACACAGTTTTGCAATTCTAAATGTCCACTTAAAAAGATGTAAAAAACCAGACATTCATTCACATTTATTACCCTACACACACTTTATCAAGAGTGTTCCATACTTGCATGCATACAGCCCTTACAGCTCTGGGGAAAGCAGGTACTTGCACATTCCCAATGCAAAAGGCAGCTATGGTACTACAGTATTGCAGCAGGCTGTGTCTCCAACAGGAAAATAAGAGGCTTTACTTGTTTCTTAACATCAATAAAACTGTCCATTTGCTGCTGATCAAATCCCTTATAACTGCCAAGGCACAGCAGAAAAGGAATGCTAACAGCATATCTTCTGCCAGCTGCTGGACAGAAAAGCAGAAGAAACAAACAGTACCTTTACCACTGTTCAGGATTAAGAGATACTATTTGCTAATAATGAAAGAGATGGAGAAGTACTCTGAAAAACATGACACACAGGCATCCTCAGATGGATGGAATACAGCTGTCTTCTAAACTAGTGAAGAGTAACTAAAATGCTATCAAGAATAAGCACAAGACAGATTATTTGTGGTTTCACTGACAAAGCAGAGCTTAAAAGCTTCATGGATACACATACATTACGTTCAAAGCACCTACCTTCATATTTGCTTTGAGCCAAAATTGTCACAGTTTCACCTTTGGGAATTTCTAAAAGATACAAAACAGCTTCTTCCCGAACAATACCTCTGAAGTCTTGAGTGTTTACCTATATACAGAAAAAATTTTAAAAAAATTCAACAGCTGAAAAATCAACAATAAGAGAAATTTTTGTTTAATCTAAAAAAATCTTAAATATTCTCCTCCCTTATTATATTTTTTTAAAGTGTCCTAGTTAGAACAGCTGGGACCAGTTCATCACTGGATGGGTGTAACCCAAAACTGTGTATTCTATAGCCTTCCATGCCATTTCCCAGAAACTGGTATCAATAGACTATTTACACCTTCTGCCCAGAGCAGCCTGACTCCTCAGGCTATAAACTGGGTGTTAAGAGGCCTGTGAGATAAGAAGGTGCTTGCCTGTTCACTCCCTGCCCTGAGGGAAGTACTGAGCATTCCTGCCTGAACTGGAGAATATATAATCTTGGAGTCTTGGAACTTTTGGAGCCACTCGTGGGATCCAGAGGAAGACTGCAGACCACTGCTCTCAACCAGACTGCAACCACCACTTTTCAACCAGACTGCAACCATCACTCTCGACCGGACTGCAACAGCACTCTCACCAACAGGTTTTCCCCTCTCCTTTTACTTTGGACTCAGGGGGCCCAAAGAACACCACTCTGTTCATGCCCCAGGGTGCTGGGTTATATATTTGGGTTTTGTGGGTTAAAACCAATTGTTTGTCTGTATAATCGTACTTATTGTATTATTTTATTAAATTGTTATTCTGACTTATAATCTCTCTTTTGAGTTGAGTTCATTTCCCCTGCTGGTTTACCTTTAAACCAGCACACAAAGTCAATATGAATGTCTCTTGTGAATATTTTATTCCAGCTATTAACAGCAATCTGTTTAAAAAACATGGTCCTGGATGTGCACTGCTAGATTGCTTCTTCAACTTAAACAGGCTCCAAAGGAGCAAGTGAAAAGAGGCAGAGAGAAAATTACATTAGCGTCCTATTTGAATTTTCAGGAAAAAAATGAGAATGAAGGGAAAAAGTAGCACAGATGATATAAGTAAGAAACTGGAAAAATGAATCACCACAACACAAGGAAACTGGAGAAAGGTGAAAGAAGAAAATTATGATGCCCTCAGCTTTTTCCTCCTTCAAGACTAGGAAGAAGCATTATACAAAAAATTTTTTGTCCCATCTTGCAGCATTTTTGATTAATATTTCTTCAAAGTACTCCTTCCACAAAACTGCAAACAAACTAAAACTTGGTATACAACTCTCCTTCAGAAACTCATTTCTGTAAGATGCCTCTACCACACACACATCCTTCAAAGCAATAATTTGATTTCCTAAGATCATAATTTCTTCTGTATTTCCATTAAGAAGCAAAACAAAGTATAAAGAAGTTCTTTGCATTTCAAGGACACATACTCATACCTTAAGAATCTGATCTCCTTCCTGTAGTCCCTCCTGATCAGCTGAGGTCCCTTCTTGAATTCCAGCAATAAATATGCCGACATCATTTCCACCTGCCAGTCGTAGACCCACGCTATCCCCTTTCTTGAATCTCACCATTTTTGTATTAGGACTACAAGATTTACATGCAGAAAAAGGAAGTAAGGCCAGGTATTAGGCATATAACAGTAACAGGTTGTCGAGAGAAAAAAATTGCAACTCCTTCAACAAAATCCTATTGATAATATTCGTATGCCCTTTCTTTCTCTATGTAGGCTATACTTACCCAGCTAACTCTTCAGTGACGGAAGGAAGCAGAGAATTTGCATTTTTCATAGTGGAAACTAAACTAGGAAGAGTGACTAAGTGGCATACACAGACTTGACAGAGCAGGAAAACAGTCCCCAAATAGTTCCCTACCTATTGTATCCTCTCTCATATAAGCAGCTGGGTTTTACGGTCGGAGTTATAAGTAATCATATTCATTGTTTTTCCCTTTATACTCTAGAGAACTGTAATATGAATTAAATTTATACCTATTTGCTTTGTAGTTTAACATGTTTGTTAGAAGTCTTCAAGTTTTCTTGTAATAAGAAATATTTCCAAGTATAACATACTGGTATGTTTACAATCAGCCCTTTCACACTGCAGTAGGAGACACTACTGGACTAGGCTCAGCTTTTTTGCTGTCAGAAAAGCTGTATGACTGAGTGACCTTCCAACACAGAGGACACTACTTATCTGTCAGCCATTCTCAGTAATACCCTAAGCCTGTATTATAGATTCCCCTTCACCAAAATAATCACTTGATTAATTTGCACATCAATGACAACATATGCAGAGTCCAACCCAGAAAAGATCCAAGAAGAGAATCCATTTAAGAAAATACTCCAAGCTATAAAATACCTTCAAAACCTTATCTTTAGGCTTCTCCTTACAATCTCAACACTCCTCTCTCTTCAATTTCTGTTTTTGGAAACTCTCAAAAGAAAACATGTAGGTTGATTTCCTATTAATAAACTCTGCAATAAAATAAAACAAGTCTATACCTTCAGATATTTCTGAAAATAAGCTGAACTCCAAATTTCATCATTAGAATCCATGTAATCTCTTTTTGGCATCAAGCTATAATCACTCCAAATGGAGAAAAAAACCCGCAAACCTATGCAACAAAGAATCAGGTACAGGTCACTGGAAGAGTGCAAAAGAACTCAGCAAGTCCCATCTTACCCATATATTGCTTCATCTTCTGGGCTGGGTTTAAGAATCATCCGTGTAACTGCTTTTGGTTGAGACACTAAACACAACAAAAAAAGACAAAAGAAGTTACTGAGATATTGAAAATGTTATATATGGCAGCAATTTTTAGCTATCAGATAGCAATCAAACCCCTCCATGCCAAAGACTAACACAGATTTAAACATCAAGCATGTCTGACTAGAATTAATTTATTTCCCTTCTTTTTTTAATTCTTAAAAAGAACAAAGAGTTCAAGAGAAGGATACACAGCTCTTTCAGGCAAGCTAGATTGATTTCATTTGACTGCTTAGGGCGAAAAGCTAACAGCAGATGCTCTAGGAGAGTACTTGCTTTTTTGGAGGTGGTAATTCTAATAAGCAACTGCCTTCAAATAATCTCAGGTGTTTCTTCTCTCTGCACCACAAAGCAAAGACAGACCTCTTCTCTGTGTGTCAGGATGGGTATGACATGAAGAGCATACCAGATATGTCAACATGATTGAGGGACGAGACATTCTGTGACCAGGGACAAAAAAGAAGCAACCAAAACCTTCAGGCTCTGACCTGCTGAGTCATCTTGGTAGTTCAGCTCTTTGTTTGTGTCCACAACTGTAAGAGTAGGAGTAGCAACGTCACCAGTTGATTTGAATGGTGTAGGCGTTGCTCCCATCCTGGACATCCTATTGGATGGATCATCTTTTGCACTAAAAGAAAGAAAAAGAAAAAAAGTGTAGTGAGAGAATGACATGTATTTTAAGAACTTCTTTGACAAGCATTAGAAAAATGAACTAGAAAAGACCATTTCTTACTTTGGTTTCTCTTTCAGCTTTTCATTGGAAGAATGTGAATCCAGATCAGAATGATGTAATCTGTCATCTTGAGGGGAGAATGATCTGTTTGACTCTATTTCAGAAATGTCTATAAAGAGAGTGGCAAATCAAGAAATGTAGGATTTGTTTAACTTATTCGCTTGTCTGATCATCATTTTTATTTACACAGTTTTCAAATATAAGATACACTGAACCTTTCAGCCTCCTCCTGTTTTCAAGTTGGATTTGACTAGGGTTCAAAAAGTGCTGTTTACCTTTTAGTGCTTCCACCCCTCCATGCCCCCAAAAATATTTCAGGAAGATTTCACACAACCTTTAGGAAACACACTCACATCACACAACTACTTTAAGCATACTACAGACTTGTTAGCTAGTGTTAGCAGCCTTTTATTTGAGATCTTGTGGAGGTTCCCAAACAGAAGACCACCTTCACATTTATAGTCTTCATATAATTGCCTTTCAGTGACAAATGAAACAGAGTGACCCTCAGAATTGAACCGTATCTCCAGCTAGATAAAACCTACAGAAAATTCCACCCCATATTCTGACATTAGAGAAGCAAGTATTTTGTAGTGAATAATATAACTGCTCCCCCAAACATTCTGAGCCCTTCCCAAAGCAAGATTATGTTGAGAGGTTTAGCTCATACAATCTAAGAGATCATTTGTATAGAATAGGTACTTGGAATGGAAACCAGATGTCCAGGGGGACTTAATTTCCTCTTGTCCTGATATTTTTCCCTCCATTTGAATGCTGCCATGAATGCTAATGACCTCAGAAGAAGAAACCAGTCCAATGCACTTGATTTAAAATTTTATTAAAGCAATTGACTTGCTTGTTCCACGAGGACTGATTCTGACAGAACAATATTGCTGCTTCTATGTTTGCCCCTTCACAAAATGTAATCGTATGATTACTACAAAATTATTTTCACCTAAAGGAAGTGGGCTTCATGCTTAATTGACTATTAACTTAGGTTTGTGTTTCTTAATTTTTAAAGAACCTAGTACCACTCTACCACAGCAAAAAACTATAAGCTCCATTTTGTCCCTGCACAGAGTCCATAACTTTTTATCCACATTAAACCTCACCATCCATTTCTGAGTCACTGTCGTTCAATGAAGGAATGTTGAGCAGTGTCTGCTTTCGATCCCTGAGAACAACCAGCTGGAGTTTCCCCCGTGATTTCTCAATCAGTTTTCGGGCATCAGCTAAAGACATGTTCTCTGTCACTGTACCATTGATCTGGACATAAAAAGGCAACAATAACACTGAAAGTAAACAAACAAGTTCATTTATTAAACTTGCTCAAGTTTAATAGTGAACTTGACCATACCATGGCTTCATTCAGAATAACCACTACAACCAGTGCCCACCAAACTGCCAGCAGTAAAACCAGAACAGACCTTGAGAATGATATCCCCTTCATGAAGGTTGCCATCTTTGGTTGCTAGGCCAGTACGGGTCATTTCTTTAATGAAGATCTGACTTCCAAGACGGAGTCCATATTCTGGAATCAAGAAAATAATCCACTGTATCTTAGAAGATGAGTGAGGATGTATTTTTAAAAAAACTACACAGTGTACATGCAGCAAACACCATTACAACATGAAAAAAAAAGGAAAAAAAAAAAGAAAAACATGCACACCCAGTAAACCCACTTAACCCTAGACTAATTCTCCTCTATCTATGCTGTCACCAGAATATGAACATACAACAGTCCAAAACCAATCACGCATGGATGATTAGTCTGCATCTTCAACAGCAAAAGAATGCCTTTGTTCTGGAGATGCTTATTAACATACTGGACTACATTCTCTCTGATTCATATTTTGCCTGGCATAGAGGGAGTTTCCTGTGCAGTGCCCTGGCAGCCAGGGGAGCCAACCATGTCCTGGGGGTCATCAGGACATCCCCAGCCAGTTGAGGGAGGGGATTGTCCCACTCTGTTCTGCACTGGGGCAGCCTCACCTTGAATGCTGTGTGCAGTTTTGGGCACCACAATATAAGAAAGATATTAAGGTATTAGAGAGCATCCAAAGGAGGGCCATGAAGATGGTGAAGGGCCTTGAGAGGAAGCCGTATGAGGAGAGGCTGAGGTCACTTGGTGTGTTCAGCCTGGAGAAGAGGAGACTGGGGAGAGACCTCATTGCAGTTACAACTTCCTCAGGAGGGGAAGAGAAGGGGCAGGCACTGATCTCTGTGGTGACCAGTGACAGGATCCAAGGAAATGGCCTAAGGTTGTGTCTGGGGAGGTTTAGGCTGGATATTAGAAAAGTTCTTCACCCAGAGGATGGTTGGGCACTGGAACAGGCTGCCCAGGGAAGTGGTCATAGCACCAGGCCTTACGGAGTTCAAGTGTTTGAATGATACTCTCAGGCACTTGGTGTGACTCTTGGGGATGGTCCTGTGCAGGTCTAAGGGTTGGATTCGATGATCCTTGTGGATCCCTTCCAACTCGGCATATTCTGTGATTCTGTGGGTTATTTTCACCAGTTGCTGCATGCTGACCCTGTCCTATCTGCACTCCAAAAAATGACTTGGTTGTTTCAGGCAAAGGAATTTTTTTTCGTCCCCTACCCTTCTTTCCCTTTGATCCAAGTCACCTGGATCACTATATATGCTACTTAAAAAGATAGGTAAGAACTCTTAAAACACATGCACCCTAGAGCAACAGGATGTTGTTCTGCTTTAAAAGATCATTACATTTGAGCAAGTCTGCATAGTATCCATATGAATGGCAGAAATTATTATGGTGTAACTAGCTAAACATAAAAGTTAACAAAGGCACCCTTAATTTCTCCTTATTTGTGTATGTATCTGCATTATCTTTACAAGTGGAAACTTTATATGCAGGGAAAAAAGGGGAAGGAGGGAAAAGGCTCCTTGCCAAAGTCAATGAAAAAAAGATGTTAACTCAAGCATACAAAGTTTACATTGGCAGAAAATTCTTACAAATCATAACAGGGCAAATTAGAAAAAAACCCAGCAACCACACCAAAAACCCCCAGAAACAAACCACCAGCCCCCCTTGAAAAAACCCCAAGCAGAAGAGAATGCACAACCTAATCTCAGATACGCGTTACAGCACAAACCTTTATTCCACAGTGCACAAAAGGTCAGGCTTTTGGCTTTCATTTACACACTCCAGTACTCAGCAAAGACAGGCTGTTTCAGCTGTTGCTGTTTCAGTATTTTTTAACAACCAGAACCAAACAATCCTTATTATTAAAGGCAGTCTCATCTTCACCCTTTGTAGCTAATCCTTTTGAAGATGTGCCAAGTGTAATCTGACTCATGATCAGATTCATGTTTTCCACCAGAAGAAAAGGGCAGAGAAATGGAAAACCAAGGACACAGTGGCTTGAAAAGACTGAAATTACGTGGGTGAACAGGCTCTTTGTTCAAAGGTGAAGTCTGAGGAGCTGGGGGAAAAAACACCCCAAATCAACTAGGAAGAATGAAAGAACAATCTAAGCCACCAGTTAGAAAAGGCAACATTTAACCTGTAAAAGCAGAAAGTAATTCAGCTCTTCTCCTTCCCCCATCAAAAATTGTGCTGTATTACAAGTCAAGCTGTATTGGAAAGTCAGTTCCTCTCCTCTCCTACTATACCTACCTTCATTATGTCTGCCTTTTGTTAAGAGAACACTGATGGGTGCATTTGGATCCTGTGGTCCTAGGTACTCCTGTTGGTGATGTATTTCAGGCGAAGGACTTCGCGAATGAAGTCTATCCCGACTTCGACTCCTCACTTCCCTCCCATATCGAGGATCAGGTTGAGATTCATGACTATAATTAGGTGGGCTGTAGTCTCCTCGGTACTCCCGTTCATAGACACCATCCCTGTCAATGCTTCTTCCCCTGCTTCGATCTCTTCTATAGTCTCGATCCAAGCTCCTGTCAATGCTCCTACCATGACTTCGATCACGGCTGTAGCTGCATTCCCTGTCACGGTCTCTGCTTCGGTTACGCCCTCTGTCTTGCTCATCTCTATAGCCCTGATCCAGGCTGTTTCCCCAGCTTTGGCTGCGCCCTCCATTACCACTGTGCCAGCTTCTCTCACTATAGCCACTTCGAGCACTTTTGCCATCAAATTCTGCATGGTCATCCATTACATCTAAAGCTCTGTCCTCATAGTCAAGGGACGGGCTTCTCTTCAGTGCCGCAGCCTGCACTTTCCTTGGTCTTTTCACTACCTGTTTAGTACAATACAAAACAAATAAACAAAATCCCTTCAAAGGCCAAAATGTGAAATTCAACAGATGAATATTCTTCATGTTTCAAACAGAGGTTGGGGGGAAAAATAAGGAAAAAAAAGAATGATGTTCTACTGGACAAGATCTGTGTACACAGAATATCATATCCCTCACATAACTTTTGTTTTATCCAACTACCACTTATTACTCAGTAAAATAAACACAGAAGACATACATTGTATTCCCAGTTTTTCATCAAGATAACTTTGTGACATTGGTTAACTTCCATCTGTTTCACCTGTAGAAACTGCGTCTTTGTTTTTTTTTACTCTGTACATTCTATTGGGGAAAGGATTGCTTTGCTTTATGACTTTATGGTACACTTCATAGAAGAAACCCCAAATTTTAACTGGTTACACACATACCTACTACAGTAGAGTGAATACATCTGTAATTTACTTACAATGGTGGCCACTTTTCCACTTTTTCTAAGCTGTTGAACTGCAAAAGAATGTAGAACATTTTCCATTGGAGTCCCATTAACAATGACCACTCGGTCATTTTCTCTGGAAGCAGGGGGAGGGATAAAAAAAAAAAAAAAAGAAAAAGAGGATTTAAGAGGAGTTGTCATGAAAACACCACAAAAATTGTTGTTTTTTTGGGGTTTTTTTTGTTGTTTTTTTTTTTTTTCAGAGGGAACCTATGGATTTTATTCAGTATAACAGGGAGTTCTGCTTAAAACCTGTGTTGGTTACACAAAAATTACAATATCTGAATAGTAGAAGCAGCTTCTTCTTAATGTTTAAAAATTAGACTTCGAGCAACACTGTGTATCTTTGTACATATACTATGTCGAGCTTAAGTACCTCGCCATATTGTTTTTAAAGAACATTTGTGATGACTATTAAAACTTTTTTATTTCAGTTTTTTTTCAGAGCTCCTACTTTTTCCACACCTCGTGCTAGACTTCTTTCACACCAACATTTTACAAGAGTTTCAAAGTGCTGCAGCCATACCATTATTTTGTCTAATATTGACAAGTATGACTATAGTACAGTTTCTGGAAGACTGGTGTTCAGGTCCCATCTACTCTTTAGAAAGATGACTGGGGGAAAAGAAACTAACAACACTATAATACACAGGAAGTCCTCCCTGTCCTAAAACACAGGTCAACTGAGATTACTAACTTGAATATTCAGACCTCCTGCATGTCAAACAGGCCAGTAAGACTTAACTCAGTCACTCCCATGAAATAGTCCCATAACACTGATTAAATAAAACTCATAAATTTCATAGAGGCAGTTCAGTACAAAAAAATGCAAGAGATTAAAAAAATCCCAATTTACCACCCCTCATATTAGTTTATTCTGGTGACTACTCAGTTACTAACCTTATAGTCAGAGTATTAGCTCAACCAATTACTGATTACTCTGCAGCTTTCTGATAGATAGAAGAAATCTTTGATACCAACTATTTTCTCTTCATTATAATCAAATCACATCACAATCTTCTTTTTCAATAAGAAGATTATAAATCTAAGCCTCTATTTGTAAGGCACTCTAACTCCTAAATGATTTTTGTGCCCCTTTTCACATCCCTCTAATTCCTTTTACTGACTGAGTATGCCAGACAGCATGCTATATTCCAGCACTAGTTTCATCCGGGCTTTATGTGGGAATTAAAATAGCTCTCTTCACAATCCATACATGCAAAGACAGTATTGAACTTAATGTTGTAACATTATATCAAGAAGTCCATCTATTCACACCCATTTTACCCTAAAAAAAGATCTCAGGATTGTAATTCCCAAACACTCTGAAGGTTAAATTTCTTGATTTATGGGAGGAACGGTTTTGCATTCAGTTTCCTTTGGAATGTGCCTTGTCTGAATGTGCCCACATTGTTTGTTATTGCTTGCCATCATCAGTTTACCTATGATCTTACATAATTTGTGGACATGATTTTATTCCCAAATCACAGGCGATTATGGAACAGGATGTATGACAGTGGTGTTGTGCAGGATCACTGCTGTAAAATGTAGGTTTTATACATTTATGTTAAGAATGGTTTATTACTTGCTTCACAGTAATCCTTTTATTCAGTACTCAGTAACAACTCCCACATCAGACATTTCATTTCCTAACCAAAAATTAATGTTCGGTGAAATGGACAAAATCTACATTTTTTAATTACTGCACAACTTTGGCATTATTCCAAGTTGTCTAATCCTCATCAGGTATTTCAGGTCAAAGGATAACAAACTGATCAGGTGGGTAAAAAACTCTCAGCCTACAGATTTAAAATCACTTGTCCATGATAAATGCTGCCTCACCAAGGATGAAGTTATCAGGAGGACTACAGAAACACTTTATTTCCACCTATTTTTCTTTCAAATAAAAAATAAATATTTAGCAAATCTTCTTTGGGCTGGCTTAAGGCATTCTTGGAAACTAATGATAGATCGCTAAATGTGAGGAAGAACAAGAAGGATGTTTTAAGATAATAAGTATTTCTACCATTTCTTCAAAAGAAATGCAATTGTAAAAGAAACATACTTAACTGTTAAAAACTTTTCAACACTACTGAAATTTAATTTCTTACCAAATAGCAAACAGTGGATTAAATTACCAAGATTTCAATGAAGCCAGTCTGAAGGTTTTATGTATTCTGCAGCCATGCCCCTCAAAATATCAGATAGAGAAAGAGAAAGTGCTTACTGAAGTAATCCATCTGCTGGACCACCTGGGAGAACATCTGAAATGACTATCGATGTTTCACCATTTTCAAAATGAGGGTTATCTCTGCCGCCAGAAACTGCAATTCCAAATCCTCGTTTTGAATCCTTCACAACAAAATGAAATACAACAAAACTCAAATCCAGTGACAGGAATTTTGACAAGGAGAAAGATGAGTAAACATCAATGTTCCTGTGATGGCACTGTAACTAGATATTATTCAAAATATAACAGTTGCATGCAGAGAGTTGCAGAAATACACAGCACCTCTAGATTTAAAAAAGAATGGGTTTACAAATCCATTTAACAACACAGTAAGTTCCTCAATCTACAACCTTATGATGGTTGGTAATTAAGTAAAGGACTCATTTAACTTTGCCTGCATTTTGCTTCACCATCCTAATGGTTATTCATACCAAATTTATCTTTAGGTAAATCTATTTTGTTAGTGATGTTTGGGAAAGTGGAATAGCTTTTTCAGGATCTCATCTTCATTACGATTGCTAACTAGTTTGTAAGAACTACTTACTCATCGATCAAACTAAACAAGATCATGGCCGATTACAAAAATCAAGTAGTGAACTTGTACCTTCTCTCTAATTATCCTCTATCACAATCACTATTTTAACTATGTAAATTATGTCAAACCTGTCACCATAGAAATAACAGATTCATAAAAGTCCTAAGATGGCATTTATAAAATCAAAGAAATACTTCACAGGACATGAAGGAAGCATGTCAACAGCTAGACCTGAGAACTGTTAGCATAACTGAACTGCAGACAAGAAAGTATCCACAAAACCACTCAGGTTTAATTTTATCAGCTATTTAACATATACATCATATTACTAAAAATGACCAATTATGTTACATTTAAACAAATTCGCCACTACACTGAATGTAGTGGCAAAATAATACACCAGATAAAGTGCTTTTTCCCTACTCACACTCAGCATGGGTTATTCATCATATGTCAGCTCAAGTTCCACTAATGTTGTTATTAAGTAGTTTACTCTTTGAGGGGAAAAAAGCAATGTGTTTTTCTTTTTAAACAGTATTTCACTTGCTGCACCTTAGTTTTACAGGAAGCAGTTTGATGCTTCATACCAAAACATTACTGATTCAAAATAATGGTAAAATTCAATGTAGTGGCTGATGCAGCAAGTCCAATAGGCCTTTGTCATGTCAGTACCGTAAGTCTGCCTTTGTGATAAAGAAGTAATGCTCATTTACACGATATCCGAGATCTGAAAAGCTGAAGGTTACAGGAACTAAGATCTTCTTCAATGTTTCTCCTGTCTACCTCTGTAATCTGAAAAGCAACCCTTTCTCAACAATACAGCACATGAAACAGGCTGTGTAGAAAAGATCGCTATTTTACATTGGGCTGTCAAGTTCAGTTCATTGCAGAACATATAAAAAACCTCAGGCTGCTCAGTAAAGGCTTCTAACTGAACCCAGATCAGCAGAACAGCTGCAAAGACCATTCCCACCAAAGCCAAAGTGCACGCCCTGTACCATGGTGTGGCAGCCTAGTTACTGTGGGCTAGAGATTGTGTGACACTGATAGTTCAGGTATTTTAGAAATTTTAATGACAGAGGTTTTCCACTAGATTCTACGCTGGTAGATATAAGAGTATATTAAAAAATAAAATCAGTCCAGTGATTATTACAAAGCTTGGACACTAACCACAAACTCCTTGGCAAAACCATCTGCTTTATTTCTAAGGCTATTCAATAATGAATTTAGCTATGTGCCTGATCACGTGGTATAATACACTGTCATTAGAAAGACCTAACAGCAGCAAATATAGCACTTAAATTGTTAATTGAATTTACTCTTTAAACACTAAAGAGTCAAACTATTGTATGAATAACTAGCAACTAAGCTTTCAAATAAAAAACTTACCTGAGTTGGACGATGAATTAATCCTACTCTATACTCAGATATGCTAATAACATCTACTGCAAAACATATTTAGATTAAACCAGTGCTCGAATATTTGAAAAATAAAAATGTAACAGGCACTCACTCACCTTTTGTAAGGTCACAGTGTACTGTTCCCATATCAGCTCTTCCATGCCTGGGGCCTGGTGCACACAGAAACCGATTAGTTTTATGCTGTGTGTTTTACTATCTAAATTAAAATGTAAAATACCCCACAAAAACATATGTTTAAAAAAATACGCATATTCTAATACTTTAGTAGAATTAGTATGAAATCTATGTATTTCAATTATTGACAATTTTTCTTTAAAAAGGCAAAAAACATTAATATGTCCAGGGTGGTAGAATCCCTTCACGTTTCACTGATTTAACAGCTCATTCTGATTTTCTAGAAAAGCCTTATTCAGCAAAAGCATTTAATTCAGACCAACTACTGTTCTATAGCCCTGATTCAAATAACACAGATGGAAGACCTCTCCATCCAACTGTGCAGTAAGTTTAGCACTTGAAACCGAGGTTTTCATAACGAACTAGACTTCAGATCTTTTGCTTTTTGTTCAGGTGGATTTAACAAAATGTTTTGTCCATTATGAATTACATAACTAAGTATTTAGGGTCCCATCAAGAAATTAAATTTTACAGGAAAACACAGTGTATAACTATATAGTAGTACGTGTACAGTATGTACAATAGGATACTATATAGCTCTGTGATGCTTCTCAGTGATTTTTCCACATTTCCAGTTAAAAATGATCATGAACCAATCAGTTTATCTTACATGATACAACCTTAAACCTTTCCAACACAGCTTAAAATATAATACAGAATAATCAGCCAGCTCTGATGCACCATATAGTACACAGCCTTCAGTGCCTGCCCTGTAAAGCCAGGAGAAAAACAAGTCACAACATTTGACACAGTGCAAACACTTCAAAATATGAAGCATCCATTGCAGAAGAAAACTCCAGGCACTGCATAAGTACTGCATCCACATACTCAAGCCATAGGTTTTATTTGTTTTTACTGCTAAAAGTGGTCTTCCCTCTTGTGAAGCTCAGAAAATGGAAGTTCAGACAAAAGCTTAGTTTAGACTTAATGGTCTTTTTAAGGGCCTAGTAGGGGTTACTGGCAAATGAACTCCAAAACAATAGACAGAGAAGTGACAAAAGAATGGTATGCCTGTACTTTAAGGCGTCCCCTGTATTTCCAGAGTAAGTCTTCTGGCAGTACACAACAATTTAGCAAGCTACGGATGTTATTTCTCGTATGAAAAAAAATCCTTGATGTGTTGTTCCAATCGATTCTGAGCACCCCAAAGAGCAACTAGATTGACATTTTCCATTGCATATTCACTGTACTGAAAAACAAAATTAAAAAAAAAAGTCCTGCTCAAAGATCCTGAGGGAATATGCAAGACATTCAGCATTTTTACCAGGAATTTTACAACACTGAGCAGTGTTAAATTTCCACTGTTCTGCCAGAAAATGAACAATGCTTTCTAGTTTTCAGAACCTTTGGGGTCTAACTTAGAAAAAAAAGAAATTAAAAATAGATGTAGGAGAGGATGGCTTATATCAAAAATAATACATACAAGTAGTTATTTCTAAATTTTGACTTGTCTAGGTCAGACAAGAATGTGTTCATAACTATTAGTAATAAAACATATGTGTCTTAGGGTC
>NW_016690194.1:2010459-2045900 GCF_001604755.1 Lepidothrix coronata
AGCGTTGAACATGCTGAATCACACAGTGAAATTGTTTTATCTGATATTCCTATTTAACCAGCAGATATGTCTAAACCTTCAAATATCTGAAATTGAACTGTCTCACTACATATATTCCCTTACTCAGAGAATCCTTTCTGTAAGTAAAAAATTCCTCCTTAAGTAAGCACTTTTTCTGAACTGCTGTGATGCTGCCATAAATAGAAGCAACCACACTTGCTTGTCTGGCATGTAGGAAAACGTGTAAACAGTTTACCTAGTACTGACCCTTGGCTATACTGTTGCTGTCCTGCTTTTCTGTACAGTATTTTCAAGCTCTGCAAAAAAGTCTGTGCTAAAGAAGGACCTCCGAGACATTTAAATTTCAGCTGACTTCACTGAACAAAGTTTTAGAAACGAAAGTCAGTATCAAACAATGGATAAAATTTGAAGGACAAGCAGGTTGGTTCAAATTTTGAAGAAGGAGGGGAGATGGAAAACCTTTCTCATTAAAAAAAGGCCTCAGCAACTTGCATGTGTAACAAGAACATCACTAAAGTTCAGTTTGCACTGTATACAGCTCTTACCAACTCTACCTCCCAGCCAAGAATACTGAGGCCAGCTCTGAGCAGGCACAAGAGCAAGGCAGGCAGAATGCAGCTGATGAGAGGTTACTACTCATGGGGACAAAGAAAGGCTTGAGAACTGACTGTTATTCAGTAAAGGAGGAAAGCACAGTAAAGATATCAGGGATGGATTTAAGGGTATGAAACAGGAAATTTACAGGAATTTCCTTCCAGAAAAACTCAGCCTCCCATGAGCAGTGGCACAAGTAAAACCTTGTGCACAACTGGAGAGATGTATTGTGCAGTAAATCAAAGCACCATAAACTAAAAAGGATAACTTTACTTTGCTCTGACAAATAAGTCTCATGGTATCCTGTCAAAAAAATAAGTAGTAAGAATGAAAGAAAAACTACTGCCTACAGACAGTATAGTTAAGGTCTTACAAGATGTTGAGCCTATAATATCATCGCATTTGTGCCTAGAAAAAGTTCCTCTTAGTGTCAGTGACTGTTTCAGGTACATTCTGTGTAAATTTTGGGGGTTTATTTTTAGCTGGAAACTGTTACTGAAAATTAAACAAAAGATAATTAAATAATTCACTTTTAAATTTGTTAAGTATTTGTTAAAGTAATCCATTTTTAGAAACTGCTCCTCGGAAAACTGTCTCCCATTTGCTGTATGCTAGATTAGGGAAGGAAGGCACACTATGTACTTGCAAAGCTGATTTTGTACATAATAACCAAAACAACACTAGTTCTGCCATACTGATAAATCTATGCAGGCTCTGCAGCACAGTTCAGAGAACTAAATGGTCACCTTGGAAGCCTGTAAGGCAAAACCACATCTGTACTCCTCAAATCTCTAAACAATAATCTCTTAACATTATTAAACGTACTGCTGCTTGCCATTGTCACGATGCTAACCCATACCGGTAGATAATTGGAGAAGAGAAGACTGAGAGGGAGGGAGAGACTACAAATGTTATAAATCATCAGTGGGGGACTTGAGCAAAACTAGTATCTAAGTCTCCACCCCAATTGCAAAATTCCTGTACTCCACATTTTATAATGTAACTCTTCTCTGAATGCATCAAGTGATGAGTTATGAAAAGCCTCCATCACCTTGCCAATTTCTTCATACTTCATCTGTAAGGAAACACAAAGGGATCCTGAGCAGCTTGTGCATCCCTTACAGGATCGCAGTTTCACTGCAAGATAGCACACCAAAACACTGGGGAGAGAAAGGCAGGCAAAATGGTTAAGAACCCCACCTCCAGCTACTAATAGTAACTGTTTTACAAGTCTACCCAGGTTTGACACAGACAACAGACTACCTGCAGTAGATTCAAATTACTGTAATTAGCTAGTCTTAATTCATTAGTGACTAAAGTCGGTCCATTTCTAATTAGAACACTGTAGTCGGGATTTGCTTAAATCTGCCTAATGCTCATATACTAAAATGACAGGTGCTTTCTACATACCCAAAATAGACTGCTTAACAGAATCTTTGGCAGGAAGCTAGTCAAAGTGCTAAAATCGCCTGTGTGCTACAAACAGGCAGCTGTTGCAGTTCTCACTGACATTCATCAGATTTATGCAATTACTTGCTACTGAGAGATCACTGAAGACAATTTCATTCATGCTGAAAGAAGAAGAAAACCAGAAAACCTGTCACAAAAGTTGTCTGGCTATAAAAGTGAGTTGGAGTGGGGAGGGATATACGAGGAGAGGAGGGGAATAAAAGACCTAGAGTAAGATGCAACAAAAAGCAACTCACGTGCCCTTTCAAAATCCCCAACTTTTTGACTGCATGTGACCACATTCGCTGCAGAGCTTGAGCTGTCTTCATTGTTGCAGGATATAATCTGTGAGGGAATGCCGTACATCCCCGTCTTTTCATCTGTTTTCACCACTCAACACGGTTATGTAATTCTAATACAATAGTGGCCTACATACTCGAACAAATCCTGCTGTCAGTTTCACACAGAAACACATCAAAACCACATCAGGGAAATCTACTGTGAGTTTAACTAACTCTCACTTTAAGAGATCCCAGGAAAATGCAGTGCGGTAATGTTTTGTTTGTTTGTTTGTTTTTAAATTAAGTGTCAGAAATAGATCACTATGCAGCAACTTATTCTTCTTCTAAGCATATGGGTTCACCCACCATGAATCTAATTTAAACTTAAAAGCAAAAATGGCTTAAGAAGCACAGTGCAGATTATTTCAAAATTCATATGTTGACTATAATATTTTACAGTTTTTGCAGAACTGTGAACTTGGCTCCATCAAGCCAAAAGAGAAATAAGAGACAAAATTATAATAGCTGCAAATAACAGACACACTGTTTTCCCTCAAACATTTAGTAAGATACATGTAAGAATGATAAGCTAATCATACAGCCAAACAGCTAGGTTACTTTATTGGAAAATAGGTCAAGCTATCACTCCCATTTATGCTGCATGAATGCTGTGAAATTTAAGCCTCAAGTGAACTTTTCCCCTAGACTTTATGTAAGTTTCATAGGCAGTGAATAGACAGGAACACACACCAAGTTCCGGTACACAATGCTAACCAAAATCCCTGTCCACAGATTGCATTTTTCACTAGTAGAACAATTTTAACTGCTGGAGAGTATGAATTCAGAGAGCAGTGAAAAATATGAAGGGTTGTGGTGTTTGGGGTTTTTTGTGGAGGGGGGGGAAGGTGGGGGCAGCACATGTGTTGATGTCTGAATTCAGTATCCTGTATTTTGACTGTGACCCCATCTCTGCACTAGCCAGCAGAACTAGGATGAACAGAGGTTTGTACCTTCAGCATTGAGCTGCCAAGAGTGAACAACAGGGAATCCAGGGGAAGCACACCGACACTAGCCTCTGACTGCGGCTTCCCATTCCACAGCACGTGTGGATGTGAGTAGTTTGACACTGTTTAATTAGAGTTTGGTAAAAATAGTTTAGAGTCTCCATCAACATTTCTAAAGAACAAACTCATTCCTCTTAACAGACTCACATTCATAGCTTCCAAAACTGTTTTATATTTATTTATTTTTACAAAAATGGCAGGAAGAAGAAACAAATGTAAGGACGTCTTTGAGACTTCTCTAGCCCTATCTCCTTAGCTTTCCTGCTCTCCTTCTCCTTGCCCTAACAAAGCTTTAACAGCGCTCCAAACACAGAAATATCACCAAAAAAAGACTGTGATGACACAGAGAACAAAAATGGTGGAACACTGTCCGTGAGCTATAGTGGTTATAACAGCACGTGCTCTTTTTTCTTTGTTTTGGACTATCAACATTTTTCTCTAAAGGAAGATAATGAGAAAGACAAATGGATTGAATCCACCAAAACTCAAAAGGAAGTTTTTCTAAAAGAAATTTTAAAAAGTAATCAAGAAGTCTAGGAATGTTCCTGCAAATTTTCTTGCACAGCCAGAACAGGAGCTGTGAAGAGAATAAAGACTTAGCAGAAAAATGACAGCTTTTGCATGTGGGTATTTTATTCTTTTAAAGTGAGATGGAATCAATTTTTTAAGTAACAAACAAGCTTTGTCCCAGACACTGTCTTTTCACCTTACCTGTGTGCCTCTTTACAAAGGCTAAAGAAAACTATAGCCTATCTTCACCCTTAGCAAAAGACCCAATTACAACCCTATCACATATCACATCTATTTGGCATTTATTATCCACAGACATTTAAAACTGAAACTCTTTTTGAAAGCAAGCTCAACTCCAATGACAAATACTCTGTTTCTTGGTGGGAATCAATCCTGACAATAAAATGTTTGTGAATTATGTGGGTAAAGATAAATTGAAAACTAAGCATGATGATCTGTTCTATAAACTGGGACTGTGAAAAGAAAAACAGAGCCCCCAGAAAACTCAACAGAGTAACCTCAGAACATTGCAACAAAACCTTACAGCAGAAGGCTGCATCTCTCCACTCACCTAGGAGAAAAAGTTTTACACCTAGCACTATCTATTTTGATCTCTTCCTCTCCAGACAGTGAAGATAAAGGGTGTATCCTCACACATAATCTACACAAGGCTGTCCAAGTAAGCAGAAAGAAAACCTAAAATGGTCTTCTTGGCTCCATTATGGAAGTGACACACAAAAGAAGTCCTTCTGTCCCTGCAGCCCCACCCCTGCTCCCCATCCCCCTTCATCTGCTACCATGGACTTAGGCACAAAAACCTTGAAAGCTGAGTCTAAGTTTTCCCTGAAGACAGACTCCTACACTGAAGATGATCAAGAACTTCAAACTTAACTGAAAGCCACCCACCTGTAAAAGACGGAGGGCAGGGGCTTTCCTAGCCACTGATAGGAGCAGCCAGGTGGAGGCAAAGCTGCATCAAGAAGACATCATCAGCATGCCTGATCTAAAATACCAAGTACGCTATCAGAAGATTCAGAAACTGTCCTCGCATGTCACCTGCCTGCATAAAGGCAATTATGACAAACAAAAAAGGATGGCCCTATATCTACAGGCATTCAAAGATCCTGATCCACTTCAATTTCTGGATGACTCAGAAGAAATGCCCTCTATAGACAGCAGAGACCCAGTGAAATGAGATGCAATCTGTACATCAGCGTGTGGCATGAAGGTCCACACTTCCTCTTTTTCAGATGTGGGCCATAGCCTGTACCAATACAGCAACTCCCAGAAGATCAACAGATCCTCCCATAGAAACAGGTTCCCAGGATGATGAATTGATCAGACTAAAGAAAGAGAAGTGATAAAAAATGGTTTGCAAAAGATACCCACTAGAAGTAACATACAATTGCAAGGGAGAAGCTCCATTTTTTTCCTCCAAGGGTTGAAAGAGAAACATAAGGGACAGTTTCATGTTAGGAGATCATCATTTCTACTTTCGCATTGCAGTAAAATCAAAATGGTTGTTAACATCAAGATGGTTTATACTATTAGGATGCAGGAAGTTGGAAAAAAAAGTCAAATACTGTACAAGTAAGTATACCTCTGCACTGGAATGGCAGCCTTTTAAGGAGAAGAAAAATTCACATAGAAATGAGCCATGCAATCATTTCTTGCCCTTCCCTCTAATCAAGAATTACCAGCTACATTATAAAACCTTTGTTTTCACACAAATTACTCAATAAGAGCAAATATTAGCTAAAAACCTTTGTCCTACTAGCAAGGTAACAAGCATATTCATCAGCAAATTGGTCTAGTGGAAGGTGTCCCTGCCATAGGCAGGGACATAGATCATCTTTAAGGTCCCTTCCAACCTAAACCATTCTGTGATTCTGTGTATTATCAGGCCTTGTGTGAGAAACATTTTTTCCAAAATGCATGTAGAAACAATAATCTGAAAGGCTGCCTAAAAAAACCTAAAGAAACTATAAATTGAGCATAATATTTCTAAAACTTTGATAATTTGAATGTCATTACACAGAAAAACAAACCATTTTTCATGTAAAAGAAGTGATGATGTTAAAAACTTCTCTTAACCATATTTCACTTAAAAGTTACATCATTCACTTGCTATAATTTGTAAATTCTATCTAAAACAGTATTGGCGAATGTTGCATAAAGTACAACAAGCCTATTCGGGCACTCACAGACTAATCTTTACTTCTTAATTTTTATGAAAACTTTTAAAACTATCAAATGAGAAGTGTTCACTAAACAATAATGTTGTTTTTTTGTTTTACTTCTTTTTATTTTACTTCTTTCAGGAAGAGTATGAATCCATCATGACAACAAGGCCCACAGTCATTACTTGACACTGTCCTCAGCAACATTTCACTACAAATTTTGCTTCAGTTAGCAAAACTATACTGTCTTAAAAAACACCCAGTGCCAAAGCTGTCAGCTGCAGAGCCAGAGCATAATTTAGGCTTCTTGATGTCAAGTCAAGTAGCCTATCCACTGAAATGTGTTGTGCAAGGAAGCAAATACAGATTGTCTCCACTTCTGGCAAACACAAGCCTTGCACCAAAACAGCCCCTGTAACAGGAAAACAGGAGTCAACCTTCTCCCACTGTGGGAGTTTTAGCCAGCTAACAAATGAGGAAAAATTCTGGGGTGGCAGAGCTTGCATTCATTTCTACCTCTTGTAGCACTATGACACAACAAACGCCTTCCAGACTGCACTCTGAACTAGAATCCGCTCCTATCCAGAACTGAGGAGATGAACGGCAACAGCACCGTTGAGAATATTAACTGACAAACACATCTAGGTCTCATTTGCATTGTAGCCTGATACATTGTAGCCCTGAACATTCACAGCATAACACCTCAGATCATTCAGTGCACAAAAATTGTTTAATAAGCCAAAGGATATGTAAAACGGTTGCACACACAGAGATCTACACTGATCTGCAGCTTTTGACAAGTTGTGTGCTTTTTAATGCAAAATATATCACATACTCCAGCTCACAGCAAATGCCAAACAATGCTTAAACGTAACAAAGGATATGACAATATGCCCGTAACAGCAGTCCCTGCACTAGCATTCTTCAAATGATTCACAGTGATGAAACAGCATCCCCACCTGAGAGAATTTTTGCAGAAATTTGCCCAGGCACAGGAAAAAAAATCTGCATCAAAATAGAGGCATGGGTTTTGAGTTCTGCAATATTTATCTTTTCTGCAATTCAAAAATAGAAAGGTACTAACCTGGACACTGAAAAGAAGCCAGTAAAGAATGAGGCATAAGGCATCCTTTTGCTGGATTACAGCATAAAGCACATAATCTCTGGATAGTTTTATTTGTTTTGTTTCGACTCTATATTAAAGAAAACCAGGGAAGCTGTACATATGAATATCTGAGTAAGGCATACACTAGACTCTTTGGGGAAGAAAAAAAAAGCAACTGTTTTTCAAGGATTTTTTTTTCTGTTAAGCCAGTAAAATACCGTCTAGGAAAACTCTGTATTTCCTATATATTTAAAGCCAAACATTTACCAATTATATCAAAGATTTTCAGAAGACAGGACAATCATTTTCAAAAGAAGAAAAGGGATAATCAGGATTTTCTTAAAACATTTTGAGCTCAAGTCACAATTCACCTTAAAATAGCCTATAAAAATGCAAGGTGGGTGGTACTTTTAACTTGTTTGCTTGCTTGCTTTCTATGGGCTTACTTCTTCTCAAACTCATTAAGGTTTCCTTGCCTCCAGAAGCAAGTACCTTTGGAAGGTTCTCAGAAGATCAACACCTCTTTTCATCTGTGGCTATGCAGGTTTTTCTTCCCAAACACACTACCTTGTAGGCAGGGTACAGCTTCAGTTGTATCAACTGAACAAATTCTTTCTGACCATAACAACTCCCACACTCTTCCTCATTTTTATGCAGCCCCTTGACTCATTCTGCAAATTCTGCGATTTAGCTCTTTAAAGTAAGCCAAAACAACTTTCTAAAGCAACAAAAACATTCTCATTTTTTCCTCACTGAATTACTCTCTTGCCATTTCTGTGAGCTGAACTGACAGGCCAAGGAAGAGAGTAAAATGAAGACTAAAACTCTGCATATAGGATCAACTCAGGCAGCAGATGAAGCTTCACTTTTAAGAATACACAAGGACAGGAAAACCAGATTTTATGTTTTTAAATCATAGCATTATTCAAGTTGGAAATGGTCTCCAATATCGAGTCCAGTTGTTAACCTAATAGTGTCAGGTTCACCACTAAATTATATTCCTGAGTGCCACATCTACACGGCTTTTAGATACTTCCAGGGATGGTGAATCAATCACAACCCTTGGCAACCTGTTCTAACGCTTGGTAACCCTTTCTATGAAGAAATTTTTCCTAATATCCAATCTAAATCTCCCCTTGCACAACTTGAGGCCGTTTTCTCATGTCCTGTCACATTCTACATGGGAGAAGAGACTGAATCCCAACTGGCTAAAACCTCCTTTCAGGTAGTTGTAGATGGCACCAAGGTCTCCCCTGAGCCTCCTTTATTCCAGGCTAAACAACTCCAGCTCCCTCAGCCATTCCTCATAGGACTTGTGCTCCTGACACTTCATCAGCTTTGTTGCCCTTCTGTGAACGTGATCCAGAGCCTCCATGTTTTTCTTGTTGTGAGGGGCCCAAAACAGAATCTGCAGTGAGGCCTCACCAGTGCCAAGGACATGGCGATGATCACTGCCCTAGTCCTGCTGGCCACACTATTTCTGATACAAGCCAGGATGCCATTGGCCTTCTTGGCCACCTGGGCACTGCTGGCTCATAGTCAGCTGCTGTTAACTAGTACTCCCAGGTCCTTTCCCACCAGGCAGCTTTATAGCCACTCTGCCCCAAGCCTGTAGCACTGCAGGGAGTTGTTGTGACCCAAAGGCAGAACCTGACACTTTGTCTTATTGAACCTTATACCATTGGCCTCAGCCCATGGGTCCAGACTGTCCAGATGCCTCTGCAGAGCCTTCCTGCTCGCCAGCAGATCAACGCTCCTGCCCAACTTACTGTCGTCCAGATCACCAAGTAACATATTAAAAAGGACTGGGCCCAGTACTGAGCCATGGGGAACACAACTTGTAACCAGCAACCAGCCAGCTTTAACCCAATGCACCACCACTCTTCGGGACTGGCCACCCAGCCAGGAGCAGGGAAACAAAGGAACAAACTAAAAAACTTTGAATGGAAAAGACAGTAAAATGAAAGTTCCTGAGTGGCTTTAAGTGTACTTAAGACTATGAGAAAATACACTAGTTGATTGTTCCGCTCTGCTCTGCAGCCTCATCTCAGGTCCTGTGTGCAGTTTTTGGCATCACAGTATAAGAAAAATATCAATGTATTAGAGACCATCTAAAGAAGGGCAATGAGGACGGTGAAGAGTCTGGAGGGGAAGCTGTACAAGGAGCAGCTGAAGTCACTTGGTCTGTTCAGCCTGGAGAGAAGGAGGACCGAGGGGAGACCTCATCGCACTCTACAGCTTCCTCATGAGGGATGGAGGAGGGGCAGGCACTGATCTCTTCTCTGTGGTGACCAGTGAGAGAACCCAAGGGAACAGCCTGAAGTTGTGTCAGGAGAGGTTTAGGTTGGATATCAGAAAAAGGTTCTTCACCCAGAGTGTGGTTGGGCACTGGAACAGCCTTCCCAGGGAAATGGTCACAGCACCAAGCCTGACAGAGTTCAAGAAGCATTTGGATGATATTATCGGCACACGGTGTGGCTCTTTGGGATAGTTCTGTGCAGGGCCAGGAGTTGGACTTTGATGATCCTTGTGGGTCCATCCAACTTAGGATATTCTATTTTCTATGATAAAAAGATATTTTTTATATACATATATACACACTGAATATATCTGTCCCAGTGGCACTGATGAAGAGAAAGCAAGCCTGCTTCTCCTTCACTGCCTCATGCTGCATATTATAAAGGCGTACAAGCACTAGGAACTGCGTTGCCATCTCCTGCTGAATTTGCAGGGCACCTCAAAGTACAGAGCAGGCACCACCAAACCAAGCAGGAATTAGTATTCCAGAAGGATCCCACAGCGCTGGTGTCTCTCGGCCCCTCCCGCCCCGGCGCACGGTAGTGCCCGGCGCGCCGCCAGGGGGCGCTGCAGCGCCGCGCACAGGCCGGCCCCGCAAGGGAGAGGGAGGTCAGGGAATTCTCCCCGGCTGCAGGAACACCGCCGCTGGCCACTCCTGCTGGAGAACTGGGCTCCATGATACACAACATGTTCATTTATATTCCTCAAAAGGGTTGGCGTTTGACTGATTTTTATAAATAGTTTGTAGAAGTTAAAAAAAAAAAAATCCCAGAATTCTCATTATGACAAAATCCTATTCCAAAACTTTCTTTTCATACTAAGGATGACGGAAACTCTGATGTTAAAACAAGGTGTTAGGTTCTTTTTGTTTTGTTCCTTTCATCTCAAGCACATATCCTATCATCAAAAAGACTGTGGTTGTATTCTTAGTGATTCCAGTTCCATTAAGTGCCTTTTCAACACATTAGATGATGTGGTGAATTAACTGCACTGTTTATACAAAGGAAATAAACATATTCCCCAAGCAGTTTTATGTTCTAGAGAAAATCTGGTACTCCAAAACAAATCATGCACATTACTTAACAGAGACACCAAGACATCATGAAAATAGGTACCTGAAAATTAGCAATGCTACAATTTAGAACTTAACAGTAAAAAGTAGAATTATATTTACATTTTCAGAGTGAAACTTTCTTCCAAACTACTTTTAACCTGAACTTAAGCAGTTTACACTTTCAGAAAGAACTATGAAGTCCTTTAAGGTCCTGATTTTGCTGACATAGAAGATTAATGTCTCATTACACCAGTAAAGTCAAGCAACACACACACAGAGGTACTTCCTAAAACTCATTCACTGGTATTTCACAGTACATGTGATCTCATGAGAGATCAAGAGCAACAGTTAATAATTTCGATTGAATATGCAAAAATTACTAAGGGTTTTGTGGTGCCTTTTTAAAACAATGATGCTTATTGAACAACTATCTTTTTAAAAACTGCCCATTCCCTCTCCACTTATTGTGGAAGCGGGTTAATACAAAAGCAGCCACCTGAACTGCTGTGATGCTGTCAGGAGGAGGTCTTCATTTACCATGACCAGGATTGGGGATGGAAGTGGGGGGTAGGGGGCGATGGTGAGAAGGGCAAAAAGCAGTATTTACCCAGCAGGGTGTGATAAATTCAGAACACCTACTCAGCATCAATTTATAACCTTCATGTGTTATACCAAGTAAAAGTACACACGCAAAACTTCTAAACTTTTCTGTAACAATGTGGAAGACACGAGCAGAGTAGTTTACACTTGTTACAGCTGAATTCTACTGGGCTTATATGTATACATATGCATCATCGCAAACCAGTACAATATCTCATCACAAATGAAACAAAAGCCTGTTCAAGATGAGGACAGAAAAAAAAGAAACTGATTGTATTCAAAACACAGCTGCAAGATTCTGAGGTCTTACCTATCAATAACCTGAAACTCATAAAAATTCAGCTTAGATCTATTTCAGGATTAAGTTCTCTTCACTATCTTTTGCCCAACAACAGTTCTGTGATTGCCCTGGTAAAATTGTTCCAGTGCTCCCCCAATAGGAAGGAATCAATTCTTCAAAATTTGTGAGCGAACAGCTTTAACTGAAATACAAAAGTGCCATTTCAGAAAAAACCAAACAAACTACCAACAACCCACATCCCATTTCCCTGACCCTCCATTTAAATGATTTTATTTTTTAGAAAACAGTTTCTCTTGAGAACACACTAGCAACTAACAGTTGCTAGAAATCATCAAAGATTTCTTACTTTTCACAAATTGCTTCACAGAGGATAGCCAGCTGCTGTTTTTCCTAGACGTGTTCTGGGACATACAGTACCAGTCCAGTGGAGAAATGTCAATTTACTCTCCAATAGGTGTTGAAGGGTTCTAAAGAAAAGAACAAATCTCACCTCCTGGGGCACAGCCTGTGCCCAGTCTTGCAAAAGCTCAGCACAGCTTCAGGAGATAAAAACCTGGAAGCCAAGCGATTTCAGGTTGAAGATCAAAATTAATCCAGGTAAAAGGATGAAAGACCAGTTATACTTGCCTATGTCGCATATGTAGAGACACACTGAAAATGAAGAGTTTATTTGCTGTTTTGTTTTCTGAAGTTTTCTAGACTTTCACCTTGTCACACAGACTACGGCAGCAGTAAGGGGGTTTTTTGTACACGCTACTAGAAGGTAACACTACTGAAGAGACACTAGACTTTCAGTTCACCTAGTCAACACTAGTTTTAAAGGCTATCTCTGACGTAGCCACCCTCATGTACTTTAACTGTAAACTTAACACATTTCTTTACAGTGACACTGTTTCTGCACCTCCTGCTCCTTGAGATCCCCACACAAATTAAGTGTGAGAATCAAAGTGCTATAGCAGATTGTGCAACAACTAAGTTCAAGAGGACCGTTTTTCCTTGGCATAATCAAAAAAAACTTTGTTCTTGTGTACTTGCAGTATCAGGATTTGATGATGAGGTAAATTAAACTCAGTAAGTGTGCATAATAAGTTTCATTAGGCTAGAATAAAAAAATCATGAAATGAGGCACTTCAGGAATGGTGGGTGCACTTATTTTATTTCACACTTAATATTTTTATTAGTTTTCCCTGCAGCCAAAGCATAGCTTTTACTCTTGTGGCATCTTAAAAAAATAAAAATTGAAAGAAAAAAAATCCAAAGCACCATATGCATTGCATGGTCCAAAGCTCTAACTATAATTTCATTCAACTTCAGTGGTACACCTTGTACTGCTACTGTTTTTGAATGCTTCGTCTTTCTGCACCCATAATTCAAATAGCAAACCAAGTAGTGCAAGTGACTGACTCCAGCATCAAGAGACTGCTGGTGAGAAAATACACTTCTGCTATTCTATTTGTTATTCAACACCTGTAGCTTTGGAATCCGACAGAAACAAGCTGGGTACCTGTCTACTGCTTCCTGCAACTGTTTTTTGAAAGGCCAATTCATAACTGGGATAAAATCCAATCAGGTCAGCATTTATATTTAATCATCCAGTCATAATGCGAGACTATTCACACAATGGTCCAATTGTCAGTTTCCAAGGTTCATCCCAAGCCAGACTGTCTTTCCCTATTAAGGTTTCTAGTAGCCTTTGTTCTAACTCTACTAATAGAAGAATGATATCCGATATTCTTGGAAGCATTTTACTTTGAGTCAAGCATTTCTGTGGTAGTAAGATTACATAGTGTCACATTAGCTTTCTTTTCTTGGCTGAAGGAAATAAACCTGAATAGAGTTCTGTGTAATGCTTAAAATTTAGTGGTACATTTTACCACATCTAAGACTAAAACCCCATAAAATTCACACAATACAATGCATTTCATACAACTACCAATGCTGTATCACAAACCTCACAGAACTCACAGAACACAAAGGTCAAACAAAAGGTCACACTGATACACAAGTTAAAGAAAAGCTTCAAATGCATTTAAATGTCCATAACAGTAATAACATAATTCAACTTTCTATTAAAAAATATTGAAAATTGACAATTCAAAAGATACCAAAACTCTATAAAATTAATGTTTTAAGCTATATGTTCAGCATCATTCTGATATGTGCCACAACAAACAGCTCAATTTATTAGCCACCTCTTCACTGTTTTCTAGTCACACTAGTCATACCTCTCTGCATTCCTTTCCTTCTCCCACCACAATCCTGCCTTCAAGGTCTTAAGCAAATCACCTCTCCCTCTCAAGATGTCTCAACAGCCTACTCAGTCATGCCAGAGAGCATTGCTGATGTTCACTACTAAAGTTTAATGTGTCTTGCACCCTGTATTTAAAATGAAAACAGAATCTGTTGCAAAAGAGAGTTTAGTAATTTTTCTGTCATCCATACAGTGTCATGCACAGATGCAAATGCAAATCTGGGGACTGCATTTGAAGGGTTTAGGTCTGTAAGTCTTACACTGATACTCCTCACAGTACATTTATAAGAAGAGGAAACAAATTATCATCCAGCCCCCCCCAACATCTCAGATACCACAAGACAGTGGATTAAGCACCTACTTCAGTAAAACACATTCAGAATCACTTTGCTCAGAACAGTTTCCTCCTCAAGGCTTCAAAGGCCTTTCTGTTTTTTTTCAAACAAAAAAAAAGCATATAGGCTCCCCACAGCTCTGCATTTTTCTGGGACAGTGCCATCAGCAATCTGTAATCCAACATAAAGTAGTATTACACTAAAATTCACCATGTACCTGATGCTGATAAAACACTTTGAGGTAAGAAAACAATAGAAGGGCAGATGAGAATGGTAAAATTCAAGTATTTTCCATTCCTTCTCCTCAATCCTTTTGCAAGGCTGGATGTGAACTCAAAGTATACCATGCAGTTATGCACATGGTATGCATGACTTTGCTAACATCTGAACACATTGTTATGAGAAACTTTTCAAACACTCCCCCAATTTATGTAGAAATTATTCCTACCAGTAGTGTTAATGACAGCAGTCATCCAATAAGCAATAAATCAACAAGGGGCAGAGGGGTGAAGTCAGCTCCCGTTTTCTTTCGTGTTAAGATAGTAACTTTCATGTGGCTGTTTCATTCCTAAAGCACTAATCTGAGTTTATCTGCAGCCATTCTTTCTTCACTTGAAAGGATGCCAGCAGAACAATTTCAAACTAGAGCCCTTGATGCAATGTTTCTACCAAGTCAACACTTCACATTCATGTAACATCAACATAAGGAACTTCAAGCTTCACTCCAACCATTAAATGAAACTAAACTGACACATGCCTATAAAATAGTGCCATTTCCACTGAACTGCAAGCTGAATACACAAAGAATAAGCCAACCAGAACAAGCTCAGCAATAGAACAAGTTTTATTCATCCTTTTGCAACTTTCAGAAACCACATGAGGCTTTGAAAAGAACAAAGAAAGAAAAACAAGAGAATCCTTTTGCATATGCTAAAATGAAACTAAACAGCTTAGAATCATTAAGATTTAGAAATGTTTCCATTAAATTACCATCCCGAGCGAAGCTCACTTTGGTAGCAACTAAAAGTTCATTCTCAATTCACATCTGGAACAGACAGTTTTCTTCTTGTGGTCTGAGCCACGTGAAAGAGCATTATACGCTTCAAGAACCTTCTGACACACAAAGCAGAAACAACCAAAATGAAGTTTTTTGCTTGTTTCCCATCTGAAAGAAAATGAAGTAATGTACCTGCCTATAGACAGACAAGCTTTAAAAAAGGTAAGAAAAATTTAATCCTTTTTTCAAATAATTTGTGATCCAAGAGTTTCAGTCCATCCTTATTGCTGCAGAAGACATCAGGAACTTATCTGCTGGCTTCTATAAGGTAAAGTGGGAAAAGAAAGCTTGAAAAAGGAACTCAAAATTAGGTCAAATTATAAAAACAGGCAGAGAAGTTAACAGACAAAATTTAATTAATTAAATTCTATAGTTTAACACCATAGCAACATTAAAATTAAAAAGGCATCATAATAACCTGCCAAACAAAAAGGCACACAGAGAATGACAAAACATACTGAAGACATCTACACAAGTATTTCACATACACTGAAGGGACAGCCAAGACACATATATCAACAGTACTCTGGTGCAGGGCTTCCCACCTTCTACCAATAGCTTGAAAAATGTGTCATGAGGCACATGACTGAAGATCTCTCTGCCTTCTTCCCCCATTGTAACTTATCCTTAAATCTTTCGGGTGCACTTGGCATTGCACACAAATAGCTAGGGAAGAACAACTGCCAAAGGGGAGCTCAGTTTATAGCAAATGTTGGAAGTGTCAGTAGCCATCTGTCTGCAATCAACACTATGTCTTTAAAAGTCTGACACCAGGGTTTTTTGCAACCTGACCTGCTGTACACAATCATACTTAGGTAAAGCACATACAAGTATTTGTCAGCTGTCAGCAACTGAAAGGGAGCTCCAGCCAAACTACTGAGTCAGAAACAACATCCGCACTTTGATGCTAAACTGCAAGACTTCAA
Organism: Lepidothrix coronata; assembly: GCF_001604755.1. Lineage (NCBI taxonomy): Eukaryota > Metazoa > Chordata > Aves > Passeriformes > Pipridae > Lepidothrix > Lepidothrix coronata. The sequence goes on from NW_016690194.1 coordinate 2,026,486, forward strand.
GGAATCTTTAAGTGCTAGAAAATAAAAATTTACAGCCAAACTGCAACCATTACTTAGCCCATAGACAAAACTATACAAGTACAGATCTACACAGAAACAGGAGTTCTGATGGCATCATCTGAGGAGCATGCACACACATGCTACCAATTAGCTATGCTACTGTCACTTCAATTGCCTTAATAATGTATCAACTCCATGAATAGAATAACCAAAACCACTGACCAATTTTTATTTCTGGAATAAAAGTTACTTAGGAAAATAAATCAAAAATGTAAGTTGTTTTTCATGCTGTCTGCAGCTCTTCAAAAAGCTTCTGAAACACTGGCTGGACAGAAGAATCCTCAGCCACGGCTACTTAGAAGAAACCCACATTATCCAGTAGATTTTTGCAAGTGTTGGAACATAGGAAGAATAGCAACTAGTGTCAAGTACTGAGCCTGGCAGCAGGCTGCTCAGTTCAAAGGCCAACAGTTTGCCTCTCACAGCTTTGTTTGTGGAGCCTAGAATGACAGTCTAGCCGGACATCTTGCATTCTCTCCAAAAACTTCATAGTAAGAATCATAAGGGGTGAGCATTCATAAGAGAAATGCTTTCTCATCACAGAATAGGCATGCACGTGCAAGAGAAAGATACGCAGTCTAAGCACATACTTATTAAAGTAATAACTACATTAGTAATGGATAGGTGTATCATTTCTTGTAGCTGTATCAGGATGCCATAGATCAGAGCTGGGTTTTTTTTTTCAAGATTTTTTTTTATATTGTGTGGGTTTTTTTAACAAGAACCATCAAAAATTCAGTTATGAAACACTCATGCAGTTAATCAGATCTAGAGACTACAGCACCTGAATATGTAAAAAGATATTGCTTTCTGATTATATAATGGGGCACAACACAAGATAAACACCTGTAAAGCTGCTGATGATCATCTGCCTGCTTAGTTAACTGCTAGTCTTGAAGGAACATTTTCTTCTTTACTGTTTATGAGGTTGCGGGATAGAGATGCCTGAAGGGTTCATGAAGGCATCTTTCCCGCTATTTAGTAAGTTAGATGATGCTTTATTCTTACACAGCATTGAGAATAATTGCATGTACATATTGGTTTACACTGTACACTTCAGTTAAGATGCATTCAGGAACATAATTCTGCCTTAAGGCTGGTATTTGCAATACGCATCTGTCCTATCAGCACAGATCACACAAAATTCTTGGTAAGTTCTTTATTTAGTGCATAGATGACAGTACCAAACAAACCGAGACACAGTGATCCCATCCATAAAATGATCCGAGAGCTGGAGAGCTGAGGGGTGGTCAGTAAGACCCACTCACCCTTCAATAGCCCCATCTGACCGGTACGTAAATCTGATGGAGGATGGAGGCTGACTGTGGACTATTGTGGCACGAACAAAGTTACCCCGCTGCTGAGTTCCACTGTGCCAGACATGCTGGAGCTCCAGTACGAACTGGAGTCCAAGGCAGTGAAGTGGTACGCCACCATCGATATTGTAAATGCGTTCTTCTCCATCCCCTCAGCAGCAGAGTGCAGGCTGCAGTTCACATTTACATGGAGAGGTGTGCAGGACACCTGGAACTGACTGCCCCAGAGGTGGAAACACAGTCCCACCATTTGCCATGGACAGATTCGGGCTACACTAGAGAAGGATAAGGCTCCAGAACATATACAATACATTGATGACACTATTGTATGGAGAGACACAGCAGAGGAGGTTTTTGAAAAAGGAAAGGAAATTATCCACCTTTCTGGCACAACGTTTTTGTATTCCCGGAGCCTGGAGGCTCATTAAAACTTCTGCTTTCTTATCTTACCTCCTACCTAATTGGGCCTGGAGTTTTTTCTCCTCAGTCTTTTAGGCAACAGTACATTTCAAATATGGTTTTAAAAAACAAAGTTATTTTAAGTTCATTTGCAATTTTAACACAGTCATTAATTATACTATACTATTTGCCTCATAAATCATGTACTGTTCAGGTCATTCAAAAAAGATTCCTGCAGTATCAATGAGGTCAGCTTCCTAAGAAAATACTGCAACTTACCACTTTCTGTTATAAAATAGACTCCAAAAATGTTTCTAATGTCAGTTGAATCCTCATTTGTCTCATAGTCCTAATAAGTACAAGCTGTGAAAAATAGAATTCCTAGTACAATTATAAACTTCATATTGTTTGCACAGCTTCATTAGGAAAAATAAAGAGGAAACTAAAAATCATAGGCATAGTACCTCTCCAGATTATTTTTCTGTCTCTTTTTACAAATTAATGAGTAGTTGTCTTTATAAAAGAAATGGAATTTTGGCCTTATTAGTAACTCTATTATAAGGAATATAACCACTGCAGTAGCTACACCAACAATGTCTCCCTACTTAAGTTCAGTCCACGTAAGAAACATGAGCTTTCTCACAGTCTCACACAATAGGCAGAAGGAAAGATCAGCCAAAGCTCTCTTTTTGCTGACAGAGAAGCTGGCACTGAATTGAGAGCCAATGCAACCTACTTCAATACTGCATGGACTCACAGCTGTGAAACAAAAAGAAGCTTTATCCAAACCATTTAATTCTTATTTCTTTACATGAAAGGCAGTCCCTAAAACAGTTTGAAGAAACCCCATATACTCAGTTGAGGCCCGACAACCCACACTTTTTATCAAGCCAACAGAACGCTGTCATTAACTTCAAAAGGATTCCATCAATATTGATAAAAGCAAGTAGAAAAAATGTTGCTATTTGAGACAAATGGAAGGAGACAGCATGGTCTAGCAGTATATCTCAACATTTGTTGAAATACACTGCAAGGTGTCTTACTTCAGGAACCATTCCATACTGACCATAATTTTGTTTAAATGAAGTATTTAAGCAACAGCCATGTCAAGTATATGTCTGTAGATACAGGCTCTGTAACTACGATACCTCAAACATGCACAAGTCAGACTTTCCATCCATCTCAGGTCAACACATGTAAACCTCATACCCAAGAAACCCCTGCAAGGCAAGTCATTGACACATTATTATGGGTATTTCTATTTCTCTCACCAGAGCCATCAGTAAGTGGTTACACCTACTGCAGCAAGGGAAGTGTCAAATACATTGCGATAGTACAGGTGAGGGAGTGAGACAGTTACCTAGACCAATTGCACAACCTTTGTGGTTAAAAAAAAACCTAACAAACACACAAACAAATGCAATAACAAACAAACACCAAACTATCCAAAAAACCCCCAAAAAAACCCAACAACAAAAACCAACGCAAACACACACACTCTGGAAATAATTGCATAAAAGAATCAACTGGTAGTTCACTGATGGCCAATAAATGCCACTAACACATATAGTATGGGACATTGGCTAATATGAACACAGATTTCATACACAAAGAGGATACCTGGAGTAGTAATTATTCTACAAGCAACAGAACAAAGTACGAGGCATAAATAAGTTGTATTTATGCCACATCCACATTTTAGCGGGGGTGGGGGAAATGACTACAGATAAATTCAGTTTCCTGCATGCTGGCACGCACACCACACGGTCCCTCCACTTGTGACAGATGCTGTGGTACTCCTAGGCGCTTCATAGCTACATTGATTACTGAAGTTCAGCATCTGACACTATAAAAAGAAAAGAAAAAAGCCGGGGCCAGGGCGAGGGAGAAGAGGACTTTCTTTATCAAACTCGGGAGTTCGTTCCTCCATAGAAACTGGAGTATTTTCGGTTAAAATACTGACTTGCCAGCATTCAAAATACAAAGATACGTGTCGCCTTCCGGCGCCGCGGGAACCGGTCAGCACTGCGGAGGCCAGGCTGCCTCCCCGCTCCCATTTAACTGAAAAAACACGGGATTCCCCCGCGCTCGGCTCCAGCATTGTCTCGGCCAGCCCCAGCCGGTGGAAAGCGCGGACCAAACGCGCAGCCCACACTAAGCGGGTCCTCCCCCGGCTCACACGCGCGGCTTCTCTGCCCAAGGGCGGGCGGTCCCAGCGAGGCTCGGCGGTGTCGCCGCGGCCGCAGGTGAGTTACGCGGGTTGGAAACACCCCTGTGCGTCGATGTTACTCGCGCCCCTCGTACCGTGCCGCAGGTGCCCTCCCACTGCCCCCCCGGGGGGCACGGCCGGGACAGGGGGTGCCGGAGGGCGACCCCGGCCAGCGGAGGAGCGCGGTGTGTGACGGGACGCTACCGACCTGCATCGCCCCCACCGCGGGCTCCCGCGGACCGCTCCCGGTGGAGCCCTGCTTCGCTCCCATAGTAGCATCGCCGGCCCCGGGGGCTAGCGGTCAGTCCCGGTAGCCTCGGGAATGCTTTTCCCGCCTCCGCCTCCCGAGAGAACAGGCCGAGCCGCTGGCGAGGGGCTGCGACGGAGCCCTGCGGGGCAGCAGGAGCCCGGTAGGACAAAGCCGGCTCTGAGGAGCCCGCCACAGAGAGACTTTGTCCTGCCGGGGCCCGGCCGCCCCCGCCGCCAGCCAATCATGCCTGCAAACGCCCCGGGGAGGCGAAGAAACATTTTCATTCTCCCTGGGAAGAAAAGAATTGTTATTCTCCATTTACAAAAATATTTCTTGTGCTCCTGCCCTTGGCAGTGGCCAGTAGCTGACGCCTGTCACAGGATAAACGGGAGCGATGGGGCGCGTGGCCCAAGCCCGCTCAGCATTTCCGACATGAGGCTTTTGGGCAGTATCCACAGCACTGCTCTGTCAAACAGACACGCACCAGCAACATCCACCTTTTCTGTCTGTGTGTTTTTAGGAGGCCCCATCACAGCTGATGGATTCCTCAAGTCTGCAGCCCTTGGTTAGGTTTCTTTACCACCATGTAACAACCCCTCCACATTAGTCTTGACAGTCAAAACAGCTGCTATTAATTCAGAGGTCAAATTGCCTGAATTTGGGGCTATAATTACATATGCTATAAAAAGCACGTATTTGAGGTAGCTATTCTCAAGAGCTTGTAGAAATGCATGGTCACTAAAAGCCCTAAGGAGGAGTAGATGGGCAAAAATTGAACCACACTTGTATTTGGAAATAAAGACTTCTTTCCCAGTGCTGCCGTCTTCCTGGATTTATGCTATTTTGGGTGGATGAGGCAATACTTGAATCAACTCTTGGAAGGAAGAAACTAGAATGAGGACAAACTGTAAGGGAAGAGCTTTCTTAAAACAACAGTTAAAAAAAAAAGAATGCAAACAGCCTGTTACTTTGTTTAGCCTACCCTCAAATTTGAAGAGAGAAAAAGGCAGACAAATGCCAAATTGTGAACTTTGTTCTTTCATCTGGTCCTCCTTCCTTTCAGTTAGTTTTACAAGTGAGTGATACCATACAACTTTTTCTGCAACACTAGCACTCTGGTGGTATGACCACCTGGAAAAATGAAACATAGGGGGCCAGGCTCCTCGCACACAAAGGATCCTGCGATAGCATCCGGCACCAAGAATTTCTCCATGAGACACAGCATGGCAAGGCCAAACAGCTGTCACTCTCCACACCAATGCGCACTTCTGTACACCTGTGCAAACTGGAGGCAACTTTCCAAAGAGCTAGCACTGGCTGGCAACATCATCATAGGATATTCCATCACAGCATCAGCAAAGAAATCCACTGTCCAGTATTTGTTGAAAAGACACAACACAATGAAAACAACATGATTTTGCTGCTGACAACTAGGTAGTTTTAGACACAAGAAAAACTTTTGTTTTAAACTGGCAATGGATGGCAATATACTTTTTCAAAAAGAGATTTTGTCAGACATGAGGTGGGACAGGGACAGGAGAAGCCACCAGATCGCTGTGACTGCATATAACCGAGTTTGTTACGCAGATACCGAATTTGTAGCAGCATAAAGTATTGTACCAGCGTGTCCTGCAGCTGCTTCCTTCCACACAGGCTCTGAGAGAAGACAAAGAGCTAGCACTTGATTCCCCCACAAAACACTACCTCTTGAGGAGTGCAGGCAGTGCCAGGCCGAGCAATCTAAGGGTCTACCTATCCCATACAAGGCCAAGGAAGATTATTTCTTGTTCCACACAAAACCTATGGCTTGACCTAAAGCCTCCTTTTGGCATGTTCTGTAACTTTATCAAAGCCACGAGGTATTATTACTAATAGAGGCTATACTTCCCCAAGATGTAGGGCAGCAACCAAGGTAAACACACTTAGCTAGCCTGAGGTAAATCTAACAGAGATGCAGGAACTGACTCCAGTTATGCAAGCAAGATAGGCTGGTTTTCGATCCCTTATCATGAATCACCAGCTGGGAAGGGCCTCCATTTAGTTTATCTCCATTTAGTTTCCTGCAATAACAGATGGAAAATAATCCATATGGACTTATCAAAATATTTCCCATGTTTATCCATAAAATTTCTCACTTGTAAGAGGAGAGGACAGATATCCTTTCCTGCTTTCTTATTTCTCTTCCCAAACCAAACAGCTAATCTGCCACAATTAATAAATCCTCCAATACCATCCTCCAAATGTGAGCACTAAGTGGCCTCTAGTGCTCATGCTTACACTAGAGCTTGGCCAAGAGCCCAGATGCCCACACTGATGCTATGGACTGATGTAACTAACAATGAAGTAACAATTTCCAAGTTACGTATACTCCAATTCAACCACAGAGAACAAACTTTCAGACTTTTTAGGCCTGCTCTTTGACCAAGATGTCCTCCCAGGGTGGTTATGCAGGTAGGCCTTACGAGGGCAGGATGATGCCAACTAAACAAAAAATGTAAGGGTACAAGATATCAGTGTAAACAGTGACGAGAGCTGCAGAAACTTCTCCGGCAGCTCAAGTTCCCATCTCCTGTGGCAGGAAAAGGGAGAACAGGTGCTCAAAGCACCCAATTCACCAAGCAGCTACTCCACAGGAGGACAGCATCTCCATTCTCTTCCCATGTAATCCAAAGGAAAACAAAACCAAACCCCTAAACTGCAGCTCAAAGAAGCACATTATTAAATATATAATTAGATATAACCTCTCCTGTCTCAGCTTTTCTTAAACACAAGACCCCTAAATGTGGATACAGAATACCTAGCCAAAATTCTTCTAGGACAGCAGAACAGTCAGAAGAGGGGCAGGAGCTCCAGACAAATGGTCTGATCTGTCTATGCAGGTCCCTGAGCACTCTGAGTGTTTGGAGGCATTGCTGCATCCATGTTTCACTCTTTAGTCTCCTTTTGAAATGGGAGGTGAAGGTCCAGTTGTAGTCAGTTCTGGAAGGGATACTGCATCATGAAGAGTAAAGGCTGGGTACAAGCACCATGGCAAAATTGCATGAGCTGGGCTATAGATGTGCAGCTCTGTCCTCTGCAGTGTTTAGGACCAGCTATTCTGCACGTGCAATAACTGTACAAAGCAGTATCATGTGCAGAGGATTTCATGAAATGTTATGTAGGCATGCAGAAATTTTAAAATTAATGGAAAGATTAATTGGTATTAACTTTAAGAAAAACATGCAAATAACTTGCAGTGAACACATTTTCCGCTGAGATTTTCAGTTTAACTAATCAAGGCAGACATTGTTTGCCTACAATCAGATTGAATCCATGGTCCGTGTAGCGCTAATTTAGAGAGATCACTTGCTGTAGCCTGAGTCATGCAAACCCTAGGACATATTCCATAAATTATCTAATGCTACTGTGAATGAAGCAGTTGTGCTCCTTCCAGCATCCACAGAGGGAACACCCATTTAACACTATGCTACAGAATGCAAATTTAAAACAAGCAGTTGCCTCTCACAGTTACTCCTGCCAACCAAGTAAGGCTATTCAGCAACTTGCCTGCAGCCACCAAGATTTCTTACCATGTTGTGATTCAGGTTCTCTCCGCCTCCTCTCCACCATCAAGCCTTTTAACCTGCCCCTCTGACAATCAATTATTTTTCTGTTCTTTAAATGTTAAAGTTCAATACTTGGTAGTGCTGCTGGACAGCACGGCAACCACAGGCAACCCCCTTAACAGCTGGGAACTGATTTCAGCAGGAGATACTGGGAATATAGGCTGGTAGTCCAGTTGCTGAACTGTCTGAACAGAGGTATCAGTTTTGCTTTTGTTTTTAAGCAAGTGTTCATGATCCTGTGATGAGAGGCACTGTAGAAGTTTCTAAAAATACCATGTTGCCAAACAGCCTTTCCCCCTTCCCGGCAATCTCTTTAGACTGCCATTTGTCATCAGCCTGCAAAATCACACAAATCAGTCAGCCCAGTCCTACTTAAATGATTCATAAATCCAATTACGTCCGCTTCTTTATATAGTAAGCTGGGCCCTAACAGATTCAACCTTCAGGATTAGAGGATGTGTAGGTAGCTGACCTCTGACTCTCAAACTGCTCAGGAGCTACATATGGTTCAAACACATAGCTCTACACTGGCGTTGTCACATGTATGGCACAGTAATCTTAATCTCTGTCTTGGGCGGACTGGAGAGGAAATGCCATGAATACTATCTTAGCACTTGCTACCATGTGTAGAAGTAAGTCCAGCAGAGGGTCCCCAAGATGGTGGGGGCTGAAGCACTAACCCTGCAAGAGGAAGTGTGGCAGTTGGGTTTGTTTAGCCTGGAGGAAGGATGCCTCCAGGACATTCAACAGCAGCCTGTTGGTGCTGATGGGAGGAGATTGAAGAGATGCAGCCAGGTTCTTTTCAGTGGTGCAAAGTAGATAGGACACAATGGACAAAAGTTCAAACAAAACAGGTTCAGATGTATATAAGGAGAAAAAATTTTCCTCATGAGGACAGACAAATCATGGACCCACTGCAGAGAAGTTCTACAGTCTGTGTTCTTGGAGGTTTTCAAACCCCAGCTGGGTAAAGCTCCATGCAACTTGTTCTGATCTCACAGCTGACCCTGTTTTGGGCACAAGATTGCGCTAGAAACCACTTGAGGTCTCCTTCCACCTGTATTAGCCTGTCACTGTGAGGTTGCTGCATGACTCAAGTGCCAGTGTAATGCAGCATGATGCAATCATTATCCTGCCCCTTGTCTCCACTTCCAAAGTGCAGCTCGTGATTATGAAACGTAAAGATTTTGGCATGCAGCTGCAGGATCTGGTCTGTTGGCCGTCTCTGGTCTGGTGTAAGGATGAACAGCTATACACACCTTCCAGGTTTCAAAGCAGCAATTCTAAGGCTCTTATTTTAGAAAAGACAGATGTCCCTGGAAGAAACACAGAGTCCAACATAAACAGCATATCACACTTCATACAGATCTTTGATGGGGTAATCAACAGTAGAAAATCTTGTGTCACTCACTGGGCCACCTAGTTTGATGTTCTCTAGATAACAGATATTTTTTAAACCTAGACATACTGATTTACCTGTTGATCCAGATCAACAAAATTTAAAACGTAGATAATGATTTAGAGCAAGAAGCAGCACTGTTCTAAGTCAATCATAAACTCAATTTCAAGTTCATAAAAATTTGAAACACTGTTAAATGCTGAACAACTAGGAACAACACTAGAGATACAAACAGTACGAAATACAGTAATATAGTATATTTTTCCTCAACAGGTTTGAAATATTAGTCACAGTTCTACTAGATCTCACACATTACAAATTTATTCTGCTAAAACCCAGAAGACTGCTTGTTTTGCTTATTGCTACTTTATTTGCAAAGAATATGCCAATTGGAAAATACAGATGTATAGTAGATTTCACGGTGTAGATAAAGCAGCATGAAAATATGCAGAAGTGTTTGATAACAGTTAATAAAAATTACAGCTGTGAGAATAAGAAGTACGGTCTGCTTGCTCTAAGCACATTTTCATCTGTGCAATGTTTTAAACTACACTGGAGTGCCTTGAAAATTACACTGGTACAGCAAGCAAATGAAATAGTTTGACCCACTGCTAAGGAGTAGAACAGGAACTTAACAGTGACTTTACCTAAATACCCACCACTCCCTTCTTCTACAGACTGTGCAATTTAAAGCAACTTTCTTTGGCATAAGCACTTCGACCTCTATCAGTTTAAGAAGCTACAAAAGCTAGTACTGTTATTCTAAAGAATGAAATAACAGTGTAGTTTAAACAGATCCAAACCACACAAATGTGTACTATTTTTCTCCTCAAACAGCATAAAAAAGTGTGTATCAACACTTGAAAGGAAATCTCTTCCCTAGCCCCAGCTTGTTCATTTTTAACAGCAGGCACATTGAGCACATTCTGTTTGAACACTGATTTTGCTTACATCTCATTTCCTTCTTCTCTTCTCCATGTTTCTTGACTGCTCCTGACAAGGCTGTGAAACAATCCTCCTCTTTTAGCAATTTATCTGCCTTCCCTCACTAGAAGTCAAACCCTACAACATCAAAAACTTTACAACGGTAATCAACTGTGATGGCTTAAATTAATTAAGACAAAGCAATGAAGAAAGCAAAGATCCCATTCTCATGGAGATCATTATGCTTATTAAAAACAAGCAAATGAATAAACGGAATGCACAAGATGCAAAACATGCAAAAATGTGTTACTTTTTCTGATACAGGGGTTAATTTAAAAAACAAAGTTCCAGACAGCAGTTCTTCAGCCAAGTTAGATCTCTAGAGCACTAAAACTATGCTTCAAAGATCTGCCCCTCCCCGTCCTATTTTTACTGGCAAGCGTCCTGCTGACGAGCTTATTAAGAAACAAAGCAGCTCTGCTTCCCTGTTCAGTAACAGCAAGGTCCCAGCTAGGGTACCATGCCCAGTTTTGGGTACTGTCTTTCAGGAATAATTGAAGTGAGCTGGCAAGAGTCCAAGGGAAACAGTGAGAGCAATCATCATGGAGAAAGCACATGGACACGGCCATCCCAGGCATTCACTTGCCAGTTCTATAACTCCTAGGAATTCACAGACAAGATGGCTGGATGCATCTTTTAAGGCATCTTGATCTTGTGGATACATGGTTCTGAAGTTTCTTTTGCTAAGAGTTGAACTTGCAACTATCCGTATTCCCTGGTGTAATGTTTCCATACCATATCCTCGAAAGTTTTTATTTTAAGGAACATATTAGAGTCTGATGGAGACCTCAGTTAAGACATTCCTGCCTAGCTATGCGTCGCTGATATCAAATTTTCCTTGCTCCCAGAACACTGAACAGATGAGTAGCTTTGGTTAAGTATGTCACATATTAGAAAGACAGGACAACTAATATCCACATTTCCAAGTAAATAACTAAAGCAGCAATAGCTATTAATCTGAAAACTGAAAGATAAGTCAATTACAGTTTTGGAACACATTGGCATAACAACTTTTTCCTCTTAAAATTGTAATCTGTTAATGACTTACAAAAACAAGCCAAGCATGTTCGATTGACACATAACGCTAAGGATGCTTTTTATACTCCTTTTAGAAGCACTTGAAAAAAGGTTTCAAAAGCAAGGTTAATATGCCAAAAGGATTATATTTACCTTAATGATGTACTATAAGAAAATATGCAAGCAAAACAACTCTCTCTGTGTGTGGCTATTCTGTTTCCCAGGACTGAGTCACTGAGCAATCCCCATTAATATTACCCTCCGTGCTTAAAGTAATTTATTTATCCCCAAGTCCATGCAAAATATTTATATTTGCTGAATCTTCATAGATTAAATCAATTCTTTACCAATGTTTAGCTAAGATTTGAACTAGTATAGGCCTGTACATTATTTGCATAATTTTAACAGAATAGAGTTCATTGCAGAAGCCTCTCTTCTTCTGAAGGCCTGTTGCACATCATCAAGAGAATGTGCATGTAATCATTTTAAATTGCTTTGGGAATCCAAAATAACTAGTTCTGACTTCATTGTATTACTCCAGTAAGTATAGTTTCTTAAAACCTTGTGAAAACATAGCTAAAAGAATTACATTTTAGCTAGCATATGACAAGAATACATAATTTTAAACTAACGGCCAACTCTAACTGATGCAACTAGACTAGTACCTTGGGAGGAATGATGGTTTTTGAGTGTCTCTGTCTACTTGCTGTGCAATGCTTTGGGCTTGATGTACAGTTGTGCTCCCAGTCCCACGCACAAGGAGATGGCAGTGCAGTAGTTTCCTCCCTGAAAAACAAAGTTTCATTTAAGTCACAACCACATAAGCGTGACTATGAAGCCTGGAACACTGAAGTCCTAGAGACAAAGAGGATATAAAATATACTTCCCTGATTAGTTTGATATGCTTTAGCTTCCCTGGCATTCAAGTAGAAACAGTGCTTGGAAAACAGAGATACTCAGCAATAGTTACACTTGCAGCAAGACTAAAAACTCCAGTTCGGACTGTCCCTCAGCAGGCATCCATGCAAGCGTGTGCGCAAAGCAACCCAACCTAATAGGGTACAGACAAGGAACCTGCATATAGTCACTGTGTTGCACAGGTCCTCTCCACAAGCCATCTGGCTTTTTGCTTCAATTTAGGTTTAGTCTGATTGCTTAGCTTGCACAAGACTGTACAAAGTGAAGCTGGTAACAGCATTGTATCTGGAGCAAAACCTCAGTAACAGTGGGCTACATGCACTCCAGTGACACCAGTTGGTAACAACTTCAGTTGCAAAATGATAGGAAAGAAACAATTCCCAATGTCATTTTCTATCCTCCTTCCCTTGATCAACAGGTTTTAGCTACCCCTCTTGAGCACAAATAGCATGTTAGCTTCCATTCAGCACCCCTGTCACAGAGATCCACTCTTCCTCTCCTTGACCCCTTGTCCTAGTCCTTGATTATCCTGTGTAGGAAAACAGAAAATGAATGGTTTAACTAAGATGAAGGAGGAACTTTTGACAGGAATAGAAATAGAAGCCAGTGGTTAGGGTTTGTTGATGGCTTTTTTTTTTTTTTAAGAAAACCAACCCACAACTTGACAATTTTCATTCCTGTCTCTCAAAGAACATTTTTCCAAAGTGTTCCATCTTCTAAGAAGGATATAACCAAACTTCCCTAGGAAAGTATATTAGCCGTAGTTTTAACAGGTTTGGGTTTGTTTGGTTGTTTTGGGTTTTTTTCCCCCCTTTAATGTACAGATATTTTTTCATTCTGGTTAATATTCCACTAGCCATTTCTAGATAGCAGGAGAGCCATAAGAAAGACACTGAAAGAATTCTGCAGAACTTCTCCGTCTCCAAGTCTACACTAAGTGTTGATGTGTCTTGTGTGTGGCATCCACCTTTAGTACAAATGTAAGGAGGTCACAGGTTCAAAAAAGCAAACTTAAGACTTCTAAGATATTTTTAAGAATACATTTGGTCTCAGGTTAACTTTTTAAAAACTGCAACAATGAAAGCACCTGCCAGACATCACTCTGCGGAAGTAGAAGGTGATTTTCCCCGCTCTCCTTACTCTTCCAGCATAAAAGCATCTTTCTAAAAGTAAACTACTGTTTTAAATCAAGGCATGATTTCGGAAATCACAGAACAAAAAGATGCTTATTATGAGTTTATGTGATGACCAAAGAGCAACATGGGCTATGCTGTGCATTATGAACAGACATCAGCTTTATTGTCCCAGGCTCTGCACAAAATACTATTCTGGAGCCTGCAGAAAAGTCACACAAACAAGCTAAGCTAACTATCAATGCTGTCATAATTTTCTGTCTATGTGAAGATGCCAAAAGTTATAAAAATCAAACTTACCTTTGTAACATCTTTGATATTAAAATGTAAATTAATATCTTAGCAAAATAATGTATTTGCCTTTCCTGTTTTCTTTTCCACCTTAGTCTGAGTTTTTAAGCAGAATTTTTACAACTTTCAAGCAATGGCTCTGGAGCTAGCATCACACTGTAATGCTTTTTTTCATTTTAAAATATGATTAAGAAAAATAAAGAGAATGTTTAATTGTGCACCTGAATTTGTGCAGTGAGGAGTTGACAGGATTCTATATAACTCTATATTCATTAATAGGTTTTGGAAAGTGTTTCATTATGTTACATTTTTTTCCTATAAACACATACACACACATACACTTTTAAGGCATCTTTTTTTATATGAATGTGACAGAGTACCTCTAAAAGCTGAGTGATAAGCTGATAATAGCAAAGTGAGTTATTAATCTGCTTATTCCAGTTGTATAAAATAAGCAGCCTGGAGCTACAAAAAGAACAACACTTTTTCATCAACTCGGTTTACTTTGCCACAATTGCTGGTTACCAAATTTTAGCTCCCTGAAAGTCTTAATGAAAACATAAAAGGGATCCCTATTACAGTTCAATGACAACAGCTTTTCTGCTTTTCTGAAACTGTTGGAAAGGCAAATCCAAACATAATCCAAATATATCTTAACCAGCCTGAAATTCCAAGTGTGTACAACAATCACATTACCTAAACCTCTCCCTGAAAGTAGGGAGATGTCTGATTAAGAATGCTGGAAATTAAAACAAATTTTAACAGGGTAGTGTATTTTGTACTTTGATACTGACTAACACTCAGTAGTAGATCAAAGCCAAGCAGTCACAATTACAAAATAAAAAATAATGGACATTAGAGTGAACAAGTTTCATTTTTAGAGGGCTTGGTTCAATCTGTTACTCTGGACAAAACAACCTTCTTCAAAACTATGAGGAATTCTTCAAGAATGTATCATTACTTTTCAAAGCAGCTTCTCAAAATATCATTAGCAAACATGTACTATTTTATTAAGATATAAAAAGTGGCTGCAAAATTCAAAGAGATTGACATGGAACAATCAAAAGAAGTCACAGACTAGGACACTCTACTGTCCTGTGTCCAAATACACTGTACTGAGAACCCCTTTAAATGGGTAGATGTTTAACAAAAAGGCCTCATTAACACTACTCCTGAAATTTGGGACCAACTTGAAATATACTTGTACTGATAAAAGGCAGAAAACCATTTGCATCAATGTATTTTCTAGACTAGTTTTTGTGATTTTGGTGATAGATCTGAAAAAAACCTATAAAAATCATGTGGTATACAGCAGTTTAGTTGTTTTTACTATTGCTACCACCATTAAAGAAAGCACTTTTGTGGAAAAATTACAGGATAAATTTGAATTCAGTTACAGCCAGTCACAGTTATACACCCAAGTTATATTTTAAAGTCTTGCTTACACAGAACTATTCCAGACCAGTAGAAATATACTACATAGTCTTGAACAAAAGGCTCTCACATTTTTTACTCCTCTTCCATGTCTGAAACAAGGTGACAGCATTCTATTGTATTATAAGAATAAAACAGATTAGAAAGACTGTGAAGACACCCTTCCATCTACCACACATTCCATGTCCATGACATGCTACTCATACAGGGGCAGGTAAGAGAGAATGACAATCCCATTTTCCACACAATGTAAGTTTTTGGTGGAAACAGTTATGAACAGAAAGATTTTTGCAAAGCCTAGTACTCAAGTTGTGTAGTACAAGAAAGCCCTCCAGATTGTTTTTAACAAAATCAGAAAAATTGTCTTGTAGGGAAACAGTATTCCTAAGCACGATGAACTCCTGCTTCTTAGCAAAGAAGCTGCACACACAGAAAAAAGTGTTTTTCTTCTCCCATTTTAGAGAAGAAAATGTTCTTCTTCCCGCATGTTCTCCGATGGACAAAAATTAAAACACATATTTTTAAATGGAGGAGGGGGAACACACACATACACACATGATATAAAGTGCAAGTAATAAATACAAAATAACCATTTCATTTTTGTTCCGATGAGTATACGCATGTTTATACTTTCTATTCTTCAGCAAACTCCTGATTTAGAAATAGCACCTTCTCCTACTTATTCTACTAGCTAAGGACTGGTAGTACACAGAAATCTCTAATGAAATCTTTAACCACAACTGCTGAAGTATAGAACTTGGAAGTTACAAAAAAAGATTACCTGTTTTATGAATAACTCTTCTCTTTCTGATTACAAGTTTTAAAAATGCATGATTCAAGATGAGGAGTTTTTCCCATTGTTACACACTGATTGCTTTTTAACACTTACCCTGGATGTTGCCACAGATTTGCATGTCTACCTTCAGGAAGTAGTTCCCTCTTGTTAAGGGGAGTAATACCTATTGCTGCTTCTAAAATAGTTATGTATTTCTTGTACCGCATCCTGCCTTTCTCATGGGTTCCACCACGCTAAGTTATCATCCGAACAGAGACGCTGCAACTGAAGTCATGTCTCTTCACCTATCTGAATTGCTGCTTTTTAAAACATGCTGCAAGTTTGAAGCATAAACATAATGCTTTTCCCCTTCTCCCAGGACAGTTTGCAAGGGAGAGAGAGAAACCAAAGAAAAACTCGTACCAGATTCTGCAAAACGTCATTGTTACGTAATTCGATCTTTGAATAAGACACTAATGAAAATGATTGAAGAGACAATCACAGTTCTAAGCCTGGCCGGATAATGCACACTCTCCAATTGACTAATCCTTTGCTAAATCTCTGCTGTCTATAATCTTTCAACTGCTAATGGAGCACTAGGTAACTTCTCTGTCAAATCCATCCAGGGAATAAAGGAGATCTGCACAGAAAACTTGAGACCATTTGAGACAGTGACAGATGAAAATAGCTTTTGCCTTAACTTTTCTCAACAAAAAAGCTCTGTACATTGGAAGTGTCACAAGGGATTTATCTCACATATGCAGAAAAGGCATGGAGAAACCCTTCCTTACGTGGCTTGTGCAGAATTAAGAAAGCTAGAGACTGACATTATGATGCCAGAAGCCACTTCCCATGCCAAGATTGTTCTAGCAATGAGGTAAGTACCTGTGTGTGCCAAAGACCTCAGATATGAACTACAAAGGTGGAGACAGATGTACATGTTGAAAGCAGTATCATATCGGAAACGCTATAGTACTGTCAAATTGCAATGTTCAGGGATGTACTTGATTGCAAAACTAAGGAAATGTTGTTGTAATGCTTCTTAGATAGTAAGAAATGAATGCTTATATATATACACTTACATATACATATATTATGCACTTAAGCAGTAATAAGAGATAAAATGTAGAAAGAGCAGATGTCACAGGAAGACTGGAGCCTTGAGCCACAACTCCATCTGTAAACTGTGCATTTTAGTTATTCCAGTATTATTAGCCATGTCTGTATTTCTGTTGGGGTGACTTCATATCACATGCTACTTATTTAGAAGCCAAGATGAAAGTGCTAATTTTCATTCCTTTACTGTAAAATATTCAGCTCTTAGCAACAAGATTTGTGTAACTATTTCCAGATCCCACATTACTTAAAATCCTGCATTACCCATATATGGTGTTTAATATTCACTCACACTTGGAGGTTATATTCACACATGCACACACTGAACTCTCTCAAGTTACTACTAAATAGTAATCTATGGGACTGATCTCAGAAGAGCAAAATAAAATCAAGCATCTTTTAGATTCAGGGAGTACCACTAAAACTGTCAGAATTAAAAAATTAGTTTTCACCTACCTAGTTGCATGCTGATAAGAAGTATGTAGTCTGAAATTATATATTAAAACCACATGAATTAAATTAAGCAAAGAATTACTTCTCCAGGTCAAAAAAAAAAAATAACTACAACTTTAAACATCTGTATGCAAAGGATTAAGAAGCTTAGGAAAGCAGAATACTACTAGAAGCCTGCAAGCACAGCAAAAGTCATTAAGCCTGCATGCATCCTGACTTCTGATAGCTTTGGCAGCTCTAACATAAAGGCAGTACTGACAAGGAAAAGACAAGACAAGAAGTGAGCAGTTTTTAACAATTCTAGTTTTTAAGAACCTTTGGACTGTAGCACTCCATGACAATATTCTATTTTACTTAAAAGCAGAAATGTTTTGATAAAATCCAATCTTCCCTCAAAGCTGGCTTTGTTAGGAACTTCAGTATTACCACACTTTCTCCTATGAAGTTTTGGTACTTTTTTCTATCCGTCCTCTTCCCTTAACACTTTTTAGACTCTAAACTTTCCCCTTATAGATCTAAGAAACAGTTCTTACAAAAACTTCCCCAAAGTAGTTTTCAAAGCCAGTCTTATGCAAAGTCTAAAAAGCTTCTAGTGCAGTTCTGGTCCATCTTTTGTTTCTTTGGGCAAAGGCAATTAATTCCAACTAGAAAAGGAGCCCCATGACTAGTCTTGTACACAGAGAAGCCAAGCACACGTTAACAAGCACAAGTTACTCCCAAGTACTGCTTTCGGTTAAATGGTGCGTGAAATCTCCAGGTATCTAGAGGGAGTGAGACTGACTCACAGTTTATCAACTTCCTTCAACTTTATTTGGAAACAGAATTTCAAAGCTGCTCGTACGTGCATTGTTAGTGAAGGATGGCTTTTGCAGAGCAAACAAAAGGTCTGAAACATACCTTCCCACATTGTTTCCTGCTGGGGAGTTATCATCCACTCCCCCCTTTTTCTGTCTTTGTATTTTTCCAGGAAGAACAGAAACCAAATTTTTTTTGAAGGAAAATAGTTTTCCTAACTGGGAACACACAAGTGATGGCTTGGAAACTACAGCATATTTCTGGGAATGGGGAAAGAATGACAGAGCTTTTTTCTCCACTAAAGAAACATTTATGAGATCAAAGCAAAAGCTTCCTTTTGCTCTAATCCTTAACAGAATGAAAACAGTCATACTCCCTTAATTAGACGTAGAACATCACGTAAACTGATGACAGAAGCATGATCACATCTTCAGTCTCTTCAGACCCAACCACAAAAGAGACAACCATTGCCCAACACAGCCACAAATTACTTTCCATCTTGGGAAAGTAACAAAATCCTGTTCTTTCTTGTCTCTCAACAAAAATCTGTGGAAGGCTACAGATCAAAAGATTCTCTTACGAAGAGAGCAAAGAAACAAGGGTCCTTTCCTACATGCTGTTGCTCAAGAATAACTATGACAGATAATTTTTAAACTTCCAGAACATACATGTGTTTTGTTTAGGCCACATAGCTAAGAAATAGCTTGAAATACAACCAGCGCACATGTAAAGCTTGATCTGTTGAAAAAATCTTGAGGTAAAGGAGCATTGAAGATCAGACTGGGAGTGTGGGGGGCAGGAGTACTTTCATGGAAAGAGAAGGACCTGGAAACTTATTTTACACAGCATCATGGGTTGCAGTTGGTTTTAGCCCCTCCTTAGAGATCACCCGTTTCCTGAACAGCCCATATGTTCCTGGAGATTCTCAGAATCAGCTTATACAAAGTTGTGCTAAGGAGGCTAGAGACACCAGTAGTCAAATCTTCTGGCTATAAAGCAGAGCTAGATGATGAAGCAGATGTTCAATAGAGAGTGCAAGCCAGACTACAGACAGCCTTGTTGTTAGGAACGACATGCAGGGGACATTTAATGCGTTTTCTCTAATGTCTAAAAAACAACCAAAATCTAATGAGGCAAAGCAAATAACAAATAGCTTCAACCAAAATGTAAACCTTGGTTTTGATGAAGCTGCACATTGTTGGGGTAAGTCTCAGTTTATCAATATAACTCTGATGTTTCAAAAATAGTTTTGTGTAAGAGA
>NW_016690194.1:2049637-2201232 GCF_001604755.1 Lepidothrix coronata
GGGGAAAAACCCGGGTAAACAAACACCCCGACTCGCCGGTGACATCTCTCCCACTTTCCACGTAGTATCGCACTCTCCCAGAAAGTACTTAACACGGAAAAAGTCACCGAGAGCCGCTTAATCCCGTTAGGGGAAAGCCGATCCCCGGCCCAAGCCGGGCTGTTTGCGCCGCCCAGGTGCGCGGCGAGAGCGGCGCCAGACCACGAGAGCCTCCTCGGGGTGGTGGGCGCAGCCCTCGCCTCAGCCCCCGCGGACGAAGGCGGCAAAGCACGCCCGAGAAGCTGAGGCGAGGGGGAGATACAACCAAAAGCACACAAAGGAGCGGGAGGGAGAAGCTGCGCAGCCCGTGCCCGCAGCGCGGCCGCCGGGGAGGGGAGCGGAAGCAGTGGCGGCGAGGGCAAGGGGTGCCGAGGGGCACCGCACCTGCTCGGGCGGAGAGGAGCGGTGCGGTGCACGGGGTCGGGGTGGGGATATCCCGCGGGGATACTCGCCTGCTCGCGGAGGGCGTCCGGCAGCGGGAGCAGAGGTCCCCGAGGCGGCCCGGCGCTGGGACTGCGGCTCACCCTGCCCTCCGCCCTGCCCCGCCGCCCCGGAGCGGGCAGCGACGGGGGCGCCGAGTCCGCGTGTGGGGCCGGGTATGGGGCCGGGTATGGGGCCGGGGCCGCTGTGAGCGCTCCCGCCGAGTCGGGCGATTTCTTGCGGGGCACGGGCGGGGGCAGCCGGCCTCGCACCCAGGTGGGGAGGGGAGGGGAGGGCAGGAATGGGGAGAGCAGGGCACGGCAGGGGAGGAGCGGCGGCAGCCGGACGGGGCGGGAAACGCGCTCCCTCCTTGGGCGGGGCCCCACCTGCGGCCGCCGCCACCCAGTGCCGGGGAACCTTCGCCCGGCTGCCCCCGGCCCACGCCCGCACACACCGACACCCGCGGCGGCGGCGAGGGAACAGGAAATACCGGTCGCAGCCCGGTGCTCCGCGCCGCTGAGTCACCGCGGCCAGCCTGCCCCGCCCCCCGGCTTTTCCCTGCCTGTCACGTTTCTCGGGAGGAGACCCCGGCTGTGCCCCCCGGGTCTGGTCTCCGGCTCTGCCCGAGGCGGTCCTGGGACGGGCCCGGGGCACAGAACCGACCTGCGGGCGGGCCCAGCGGAGCCCCGTCGCCGCTGCAGCCGGCGAGGTGCACCGTCGCCCAGCCTAGAACCTGGATGTGTTTTCCGTTTACATCAGTGTTTTGTTTGGAACTTGGAATCATTGCCCATCTGAACCTTTCTAACGGGAAGACCTCTGAGACAGCCTTTAACGCCATGGTGCAGTGTTCCACACTGCCTCTCAATCTGCTTCTCCCTGCCCTTTTTATCAGAGAAGAGCTGCGCGCCGTTTAAATGGTGCATTCGGCAGAGCTCTGTGTTCACATCATCTCTCAGCTGAAACACCCAAGTTTAGCAGAAGGCAGAGCAGCTCCATTTCCATGCCGGAAAACCTCGTGTTACTACAGTTCTATCAGTATGTTCCTGAAACTGTAACATACCAAAAGGAACTGCACTTCAGGCTGGCATTCCACAGGTATCAGCTTTCCAGCATCACTTCTGTCCGTCCTGCAGCTGAGATGAAAAAGACAAGACCAAACAGCCCTGGCAGGATTCTTTGGAGTCGTATTTCTTCTGCATTGTAAAGCACTAAAGTCACCAGGAATTCCTTATCTGCTCTCTTATCTGGCAGACAGTTAAACCCCTTGCAAGCCCCTCTAAAATTAAATAGTGCAATCCCTGGCATCAGGCCTGTGAAACAGAATCTACTTACAAGTTTTCTGACTTGTTAGTTGTGGGTGAGAAAGGGCAGATGATTTTTCAACAGATCCTAAATATTTTGGATTCCCACAGCGTTTCTAATTCAGATAAATTTCTTCCTAATACGTGTACTTAATGCAGTATGCCTCATACAGAAAGTTAGATAAAGAAGGCAAACAGTATTCGTCATGCAGCTTCTGGACTTCGGAAGGAGGCACTGAAAGAGCCTGTTTTATTGACAGCAAATATGAAACTGCATTCAGACATTGTATGAAAAAAGCCTGCTTGTAGATATAGTTAATAATTAACACGTATGTACATAGAGCAGTCTTCAAGTGACTCTCTCAATCTAAAAGCCCCAAACAGCAAAAATCACCTGGGGGGAGAGGGGCCGGAAGACTAATTCAGGGCTAATTCATTAACTTGATGTTTTCAGTCAGTGACAGGCTCAGAGATGAGTATGTAATACAATACTGCATTCAGGCAGAATCTAGGCACAAGGAGTGGAAATTTAGTCTTACTTCCAGGTATGTGTCAGATCACTTGGTTTACACTGTGCTGGGTGTCTTGTTTCATTAATGAATGTTTAAAAACTTCATCTGTTAGTTCTCCAAATGTCTTCCTTTTTCTGAAGCTACCTTTGTAACAGTGGATGTTTGGTTAATGCTTCTAAAATTCTTGTTAAAAGGAGTAAGACTATTGTCACATTTAATATATTACTGATTTTTTTTTTTTTTTAGTATAACAGTAGAGAACATTCATGGCTAGCAGAAGAGCCTACATCTGGAAAGTAACAATGCTTACAAAATTACTCATTGTAATTGAGTATTGATCACATAACTACCATGACACAAACAATTTCTAAATCAATTCAGCAAACTGGAGAGGGCAGCAACATTATATGGCTTGTTCTAAACATCTATTGTTTCCTTTTCTAAACTTGTCTGTCTTTCCTTAACCTGAACTCCAAAAAAAGTTTGTAATTAGTAACTGTGTAAAAAACTTTGTTCATAGCTCTGTTTATTCTACCCCCCAGCAAAGCAGTCTCCATTGACCATCTCCCTCAGTATAGGTCATGAATCTTGCCTTTGTTCTATGACTGCCAACAGTACAATTTACATAAAAGACAATTTGGGATAGATGTAACTCCAGTAAATTTCTTCTTACCTTTAAAGAGGAATTTTAAAAAAAAAAAACAAACAGCAAGTCAATAGCAAAATGGACTGGAATGTTTGATTGGTTACAATTATAAATAGTGGTGTGGAGTAAATTTAAAACACCATTCCCTAAGGGGCCAGGACGTGAAGCAGCTTGCCCCTAGTCTCTCCTTGCCCTGCCAATGACATCAGCCCTTAGGCAAAGTTAATCACTTCCTGATAGCCTTTGCTTCTGCCCCTCCCATGCTTCCTTTTCTATTTTGAATGCTCTTCCAGGTATTTTGACAAGCCTCCGCCTTCCTCCCCAGGACTCCCACACATTATGAAGCTGGTTAGCACAATCACAGAGTTCAACCATTAACCAGAAGCTAAAAGAAATCAAACACAAAGCTCCCTGCAACCCCCCTTTCTCTTATTCTGCTAACTCCTCTTCAGTACAGGTCTTTTTCCCATTTTTTGAGGCTGCCAAAAGACACTGGGAATTTTAAGGAAATAAGATGGAGTGATTTTATCACAAAGAACAGTCTTGCAGGGAAGAGGCAATATTTTCTTAAAAACTACCATAAGTGGAAAGGAATCAACAAACATTTAGGCACATAACTCCTGGCAACCAAATGTGGCGTTTCTCCACGAATACAGACTGTATGCAATTGCTGGAAGCTTGACTACATGAATGAACTGAGATTTCCAAAGAATTCCTCGGCACAGAGGAAGCAATGAATTTTAGCAAGTCCAGACATGCCAGGTCTTGCAGACAGCACGCCAAAAGCAGAAAAAAACAATAATCAGATTAGCTGTTGGTGAAAACTCTCATATAGCTAAAGGAACCACAACACACTGCAGTGTCTGTGCTGAGCTTGTGCATCCAGTAAAGCTACAGACACCAACAGTCATCTTTCCAGAGCAGTCTGTATGCTCTCCTTCACTGATGATGGAGCAACAGTCTTCTGGGAAAAAGTAATGCCCATAACACAATGATTGTTACTGATACTGTCTGTTCATGGTCTGTATGAAAAGATTTTCCTTTGGCTACTTCTTCTGGGAGAGGTGAGGCAAGAAACAATTAACATGATGTCAGGTGGGGAACCATACAACAATTTTCTTATTCTAGTAAATTACAGAAGTAAAAATTAGTATGGAAGCATTATTTGTCTTGGGGCAATAGGCAAGGTCTGACATTATGATCAGAGATCATTCTGTGCCTCCACTGTCCAAGTGTGACAGTCATGGGAGTCTTCGTCCTTACTTACAATTTGATGCAAGTATTAAAGCAAAAAATGAGTCACATCCTATGATTCATTTTATACACCGAGATAAAACTCATTCTAATGTGCTGACAATATTTATCTTCACCAGTTAAGATTAAATCCATTTGTTACCCAGATACCTAAAACCAGGAAATTGTTTGCATAAATAGCAGTAGTATTACAGATGAAGGGCAAGGCATGTCAACTGTGAAACCTGAAGTGCTCCTACAGAAACCACCCTGACTGGCCAAATTTGCAGAGAACCTTTCCAGTGTTTTAAGAAAGAATTCAAAACAATATGCATGTCTGTGGTCTTTAGCCTTATCATTACATCCTCAATTCACACTTTTACGTAATGAATTAAGGATTCTATGTGCAACTTTATTTTGGTAAAAACATTTGCATGAGATATAAGGGAATGGAGAATGAACCTCCAAATATAAATCAGAGGTATGTTGGTGATGATGTTGCATGCAAATTACTTAAGAAAATAATTTTTGGAAAAGTCAATTGGAAAAAAATAATTACACAAGCTAATTAAATGTGAGCAGGCAAAGGAATAACCAGGAGGAAGTATCCTCAATTCAAATATCAAGTCATCAGCATCTACACAAATGTGTTTAAATGGCTATCTGAACTACCAGGAGATTGAGCTTAATACTATAAAAGTAAACACATGACATCCCCCATATTTCCCTATTTTCAGTGTTCTAAATTCAGAATAGCAAAAAATCTTCTGTTTTTACCTTTCCTTTGCTTTTTTTTTTAAAAAAGACCATCTTTTATTCTTCTACTTATGAGAGAGTCATTGTATTTACCTCATCCAGTAGAGCTGAAATTTACTTTGACTGAAAAACATGCAAACAGCATGCACAATTAACCAAGAGCTACTTCCAGTGAAATCGTACTCTATTTAGCAGTGGGAAATAGCAGGTAACAATGCTTATACTCTAAAGGCAAATAATGGGCGACAGTACTTTATAGCTATTGCTTTTCAGTGACAAAATCAATCCTACCTGTTAAAGCTAGCCAGAGAATCATTCGAAACTAACCACAGCATCAGAGGAACCAAAAGAAAACAGCTTGCACTGAACATCTTCTCATACAATTTACCCGAATACAGTGCAATTGTTTCCTCATGCATTAGTCAACACTTTGTCCTTCCATTTTATAGGCAATTAAAACACAGAAGTGGTAATAATATAATAGTGCAAATGATGGAAGTGTTCTTGGAGTTTATGATTTCTTTTGAATGTTTTTGTTTTAAGATCTGGAGTGTATGATTTATTTCCTTCACATTTTTAACAGACTGATGAAGACAGCTTCATCAGCCTAAGTACCATATTCGGTTCTAAGAAATTTCTGCCTCAGCACAGTGCCAAGGGGAGCCTTGTATCATGGTGATAAAAAGATAATCTAAGACCACTTACTAAAGAAATGCAACAGAACAAAATTAGCTCAAATTTTTGCTACCATGATCTTAATTTTGCTCAACTAAAAAAAATGGTATGCATTTTTAATCTTTGAAGAACACAAAGGTAGAGAAACGGAAATGCACAGTAACAGAATGAAACATCTGCAGATATATTGCTGCCCATATATCACATACTGGCCTTTCCAGTTCCATAAGATGCATTCAGCCACATAGACCTCTAGGTAATTTAAAGGTTAGCTCAAAACAAAAAAAGTCCTAATATGAAACAAAGTAGAATTTAGAATTTGGAGAAAATAGCAAGTTCTGCAATACTAAGAGAAAAAAATGTCATTACATGTATTATGACATGTTCAATTTGACTGCGATGTGTTACTTGAAATAGCCACAAATTTTAATGCAATGCATTCACAGTACCACAACTTATGCCAATGCAACTTACAGGCATTTCTTGGTTTTGGTGAATGTCTCACCAAAAGAAGTTTAGTGTTTGTGCGCTGGTTGGAAGTCACCAGGTGGGTCAGTCCGTATCTCCAAACAAGACTACAGACAATAAGAATTTATGACTTACTTCTGCAAAGAGAAAGCAAGGAATGAAGTGACAAGGAAGGGTGACCTCAACCACCTGTACTACATGGACACATATTCAAACAGCAGCACAGAAACTGAAAGACTGAACACTAGATGAAAAATATATTATTTTCATTTTTGTTGCACAACATACTGATGCCAAAAAACCCAACAAAATTAAGCTCAGGTACTTCAGAAACCAAGAAAGGGCTTTGCTTGATGTTAAAGTCTTTAAACTTCCATGAGGTACAATGTCATCAAGTATCTTCTTTCCCAGAATATATTAAACAGGATAAATCCAATTTAGTTTTTAATGCTGTTGAAAATTCTTTTGATAGTAGTTCATGAAGGGATACTCTGTCATGAGAATACACCCAATTCCGTCCAGTCCAGTCATAGCGCTTGGGCCCACTAGAAAAAAAACAACACCAAAAACATCACACACTGTGTAAATACAGATTATTCAAGAAGACCTGCTGGAAGCCTGTATCTATAATGTATGCCAGAGAGTGCCCAGGAAAAGGAACAGACAGCATTGGGAATGACTGGTGGACAATCTGGGGAAGTGAAGCAGAAAACGCCAGGTATGTCAGGAACTACTGAGCCATCAAACAGATATATGTGAAAGGTGACAAGATACATCAGTCACTCCCAGTGGAGACAACCTCTTTCCTTTCTTGCTTTTGGCACTGATTTCTCCATGATTTCTTCCTTTACACCCTTCTTCCCTCATTCAAATGATTTTCTTGCACACAAATATCACAAGGGATATTTATAATGCTGAATTAATGCCACTGATTAGTTTCTGCTCCAGTCACATGCAGATATTCTAACCACAGCAGAACAGAGATCACCATTTTCACTTTCTTTTTAGATGCAACAAAATAATTTACCAGCTGAAAGCAAATATATTGGCATGTGGTAGACTTGTACCTAAAATGCTATTTTCTTCTGTTCTATCATATTGTTGCTGGCTTGATTTTTTCAGGCCTACATTAAGTATCAAGAAAGAAACTTGAACAGCTGCATTCCATTCCAGACTTTTCTATCCACCCAATTCTCCACATGTGAAATAGGACAATGACTGAAAGGTACTCACTACTGTTAATGTCAACGAAACCAAGAAAACAGGAATGAAAGGTTCATCTGGAATAAACCAGATGATAAACATATCTTGTACAATAATATGTCCTGGAACTCAGACAGTCAACATACATGGTCTGGCAGAAAACAGACTATCCTATATATATATGAAAACAACCTGCAGATTCTCTACAAACAAACACTGATCTGAACCTCAATATTCTGAATTACTCCCAAGAGCCAAATGAAGAACTTTCCAACCACTAATCACAGTATGAGAAGTCATAAACACAAGCACAAATCGAAATCACTTTCACTGAAGTCTCCCTGGCTGTATCAGAACTGGTAACTGTTTGGAATCAAGATTATGTGCTCCAGTTACTTTACCGTGCATTTCTCATTTCTTAGCCTTTGTGGTACAAGCGTGTGTTTATACTGTCCTGCACCTAGAGAATGACGGAATGGGATCCAGTTATCCATGAAACTCAGCCTAAGACAGACCATTTAATCAATAACAAAGAAATATGTATGTTATCTGAAATGGTTTTAAATGTTATGCAGTAAATACTGGTGATTACTGTTAGCATATGAAACACTTCCATAGTTCTCTGAACCTCCAAAATGCTGTACAAATGTGACTTTTAAATTTAAAATTAATAATTTAAGCAAAGATCCTGTGAAATCTATAAAATGCCTATTAAATTAAATACAGACTAAATGTATTTCTTATGGAAAATCTGCATACACTTTTAAACAGTAAGATAGAAGAATTAAAATATCACATTAAGGTGATACTATGTAAGTTTAAAAAGTCTTTTCAGTCAAAGGAGCTACATGAAATTACTGCTATCACACTGCTGGCAGGTTGCACACATCCCCTCACAGCCCTTATTTGTAACTGTCAACTAAGTAAACTTTTTACTTTGATGTGTAGATGCACAATACCAAACAGAAGGTTAAAAAAAAATTCCAAGAAAACATCTCTTACACATCTTAGGAATTTGTCTCCCTTGGGATATGTTCTTAAAGACTCAAGATCAACATTTACTGTACAAATGCCCCAAAACCTTCAATGCAAGCAATTACTGACAGCAACATTTGCTTCTTTCATTCCCAGCATACTGCAGCTGGGAAGATGTCAGTCCAGATCATATAGTATTTGTTAGAGTTGCCTTTCAGAAGTGAGGAAGTAAGTGAACATATAGCATCATATTTCAGGAAATACCACTGTTTACCATAATATCAGCTAACAGAGTACAAAACTTAATGTTTATAGGTGAATAATTTTTCATCATGGTGAAAAATACCATCAGAGACTTTTCAAGTAGTTCTCTTGTGTATTTTTATTCACTACTGGAGCAATCAAAACAAACAAAACCATACACACAGAATGAAAACTCCCAAAACCCACAACAAACAAACAGACAAACAAACAAAAAAAAAGGAAAAGTTTTTCACAAACTCCATATTCCATATGCTGAAGCACATCAGTATTAGATCAACTAGAGCTGGCTCCAAACAGACAGAAATTATCTGAATTTCGTTTTTCATAAATACTGAAACCTTTGTGTTAGTGATACAAAAATCTTATAAACTGCTTCCTTCACCATTAACACTGACCAACTCCCTCAGTTCTTTTCCAGGGATAGTGGCAAAGAATAAAAACTTGGGGGGGGGGGTGGATGACACAGCTACAATGTTTTCTCACTTATCTGGTTGCCCTCCATGCTGAAACCAATCAGAAAACCTGGAACGGATCAAAGCACAGTGTTAGAGAAGACAGAGGAAGCAGCTAGCTAGGGCTCCCTTGAAGTGCAGATGCTTGACAAAAACAAACAGTGTGAGCACAAACATATAAAGCAGGAAATCCCTCAAGCTTAAAAGGGAAGGAGCCACCCTGTTTAAATACAAAGAGAGGTTTAGATCATAACATCATCATCAGTCTTTTTCCAACAGAAGCTTTGTTTGTTTGGGTTTTTTTAATCATTGCTGTGTATTTTTTCTGTAAGTAGGCTATAGTCCTGTAGACAGTGGTTTAGGACTGGAACAGTCTATGAAAATTCTGCATTACACATTTCCTGCATTAATTTAGGTATGTCAGTGTACTGCAGTGCACCCCAAACCTCTACAGCAAATCACAACTGAACATCTAGATTATATCATGTTTTGAGAATATACAGAGCTAAAGGGTTACTTATGAAAAGGATATGATCCATGCTATGCTATAAAAACAAGGAAGTACATTTCCACTCAGTCTGCAGACATTACGTTCATAACTAGCACATAACTTACCTAGTGGGTGAGGACAGCCAAATCTGACGGTTTGGTGTTTGCTTATTGATTACATATGTTCCCATGTCACCACCTAATTTAACTGTTAGTACTCCACTCTTAAAAGATAAAGAAAAGTGAGAAATAAATATTTGCATTCTGT
This sequence comes from Lepidothrix coronata, assembly GCF_001604755.1. Lineage (NCBI taxonomy): Eukaryota > Metazoa > Chordata > Aves > Passeriformes > Pipridae > Lepidothrix > Lepidothrix coronata. The sequence continues at coordinate 2,059,339 of NW_016690194.1, forward strand.
TAATTTGAGAACAATTACTTCATCTGCAGTGGCAGAAATGTATCTGTATCACATTCTCAACTGTTTCCTAAACAGTAATAGCTTGGAAAAACGATCATTAGGTATTCAAAACTTGTCTTAATACCTAGCACAAGCTGCATATCTTTGAGTCTGATCTATATTTTAAACTGTCTGGTCAGTTTGATTTTAGTTTGTACCATTCACAATGGCATTACTTAAATGACACTCTTGGGCTTTGACTTGGCATCTTGAAAGGACCATTAGTTCATTTTGCAACAATTAAAACATCATCCAATAACAACTTTTTTCTATTCATGAACAATGCAGAACTGGTGTGGTTACAAGTCAGGAATCATTGCAGGATTTCAGAGCCATGTAATTTTACCTTACTTTTCTTAAGTAACTGTAACAGTTTCTCAGGGAATAAACACAATTTTTTCTCAGTAATTCTGATTCATACCTCAAAAATGTTCCAGTTCTAAACTCCATGAGGTCTCCTGGTTTTGTTTTAGTTATTCCACCTTTAGACAATTATCCTAGTGAGCATTTCTTTTCCTTGCTCATATTTCTTACTGACAATATTGATTCACATTTCTCCTAACTGAGAAAAATATTTTCTGTTCCAACTTTAAGAGTAAAAAAAACAACACTACTTGGACTAGAGTTAATTTACAGATGATCTGAATCATGCTAGTTAAAAAGGGAAACATTTCTACAGAATGGAGTGTGATGATTCAGATAATAGCGTAGTCATATTTAATTTGCAGTGTCTAAAATGCTTCAGGCCCTATAGCACAATAAAGCTTCTTTAAGGGAATCATGCTTTTCATGCTTTAGTAAGAAGATACTGCTAGAGCTACAGTCAACTGCTAGGACTATTTGCTATGTGTAAGTACTTACTATGGGGGAAAAAATATTTTCATATAAGAGTATCTACTGCCTGTTACTCTGTAGCACAGGCAGCAGCTCAAAGTTTCCTTCTCCCACAAAGTAACTCAGTGTTACTGGTTTCTAACTTATCTCAAGGATCACCAGCCACAAAACAATACTCTCAGGATCTGAGAACAGGCTGCTTCTGTGCTTGTTAAGCGATTTATGGCTGTGATCAGTACAACAAAAATAAAAGGCTCTCCTGGTTCATACTGCCATCAGGTTGTCCTTCCAGTTTATTTATTGGATATTGGTATTCTGCAGAGAAGGATGCGAACAAGCTACTTCTTTGGCTGTCAGAATTTAAACTTTTCCATATCTCAGTGGTCTCAGAGTTGTAGAGATACAGCACAATAAGAGGAGGATGGGGGATTAAACCTGAGTAGCAATATACAGGTTTCGCTATTCTTCTATGCGTTCTTTAGTGCCATATTAACTATTCAGCATGATATTATCCTTTATGCTACAGAAACACTCTAATTAAATAGGTTTTCAAAGAGTTAACAAAAATTTATACTATTGACTACATTGTGTGTCAGCTCTTAGAGAGTACTGTTGCTCTATCATTGCAAAATAAACAAAGGTTAACTTCTACTGCTGTGTTGAAAACATTTTTCCATATGTTTTTCAATACTTCTGAAATACTAGAAAATACAATTTGAATTTTAAATAACTTAAATTGCAAGATACTTTTACCATATGTTAAGAAATATTGCTGTATGTGTTTTGTACTACTGAATGAATGTTCTTGGTAACAAGAATATTCTTTGAAAGAGATTTTTCCCCCCCGGACATGAAGAAATCAAGTTCACCATTACAGACAGGCACAACAGACCTTTATCATGATTGCCACCTTGTGGCTTCCTGTAGCAACAGTCTTGTTTGTTTGGATTACAAGCTGGGACTACTTAAAACTTCTGCTCTTAACAGAAACGACAGCAAATTATTAATTGTCATCATACAGTCTATGCAACAAAGGACCACTGGTAAAAATTACCATGTAAAAATATTACCTTTTTAACCTCACAATGAGTCAGTGTCAAACAAAATCCCCCATACAGTGGATGGAGAAAAAAATTATTAAATAAAATGACTCATCACCTTCACCTTAATGAGGTGTCTATTAAATGGGTAAATTTTAATCTTTTTACTAATTTTTGTCCTAAGCTCTTTACATCATGCTAATAGGTGCTGATATCCTAAAACATACTGAAGAGTAGTGGTTAAAAAATGCTTTTTACTAGGAAAGCAATTAGCTATAACATTAGCTACATACTTAAAGCAACAAACAGTATTTGCTAAACAGAATGCTACTAACAATATGTTATTTTGTATCCTAGTTATCAGAAACAAAAAAAGAACATTACGATGACAAAGCTACATAGGAGCAAGTCCAAAATTATTTGGTTTCCTATTTTGCACAGTGCAATCCAAACCATCTGCTTCAACGACCTTGAGCATAAGACTTTAACTGATAGGGGCAGTAGAAAGCCATCTCCTTGTGGTAAGACATAAAGAGGGAGCAGTAGTTATGTGACCTCAAAAAAATGTAGTAATCAAAGACGTGTGTTACAGACAGCAGTGTGGTGACTTCTCCTAGTCATGTTGAGGGCTGTAACACACAAACACAAACCACTTCAGGAACTGACCTTATATAAAAACTAAAAAATTCCCTATACAAATAAAACAGACATTTCTAATCTGAGTCCATCATTCCTGTAAAAGAATTTGAGTGGCTGACCTACTGAAGTCTCCAGTTATCAGGACAGCAGCCACCCAATGTCTCCTGTGACAGCAGCCTTCTCCCCATGTACGCTCTGGTCTCTCTTCTGCAACCACTTACCCCAACACTGCATTATCTTGTTGCTTCTCTCCACCATAGGCTGTCATCAGTAAAGCTAAGACAAACATAATCTATTTGGTCAAGACAAATGCTGCTTCTCAGTATTCAGGGCAATCAAAGAAATTGCTCTAACAGTTACACATTATGCAAATGTACTATGCCATGTAGGCTTGTCCTAGTATTCGCCAGAAGGGAACTGATTGCTATGTCAGATGTCTATGCCTGTTTAGAAAAATTTATAGTCTACTGTCTATAGAAATTAGAAACCAGTTTCCACCTCCTCTTGTGTTCACTTATTCTATATTATGCCTTTCCCTATACATGAAACATTTTAAATCCTCAAATCATACAACAGTATGTGTTGCTTTTTACCAGAATTGTTGCCCCAGTCAGTAAAAGGAGCCATATTTTAACAATCAAGCTGTAAATACTAATTGTATTTTAAGTGTCAGCACTAAGGTGACTAATCTAAATCTAATCTCTTTCTAATAAAAAAACCCAACAAAAATCAACCAACAACAATTACAGTGGAAATACAATGTTTAAAACATACCCCTAAAGAGACATCATAATCTTCTGGGGTAAAAGGCTTATCTGTCAGGTCCTCAAAGAAATCTGCTAAGGAGTCCAGTGTTTCTTCGGCCAGTTTTTCATAAGTGGTCTCATCTAAAGAGCTACAAATGACATAAAAGTCCGTAATTAGGAGGAAAAGCATGGAAGACACCATTTTCCCTTTAATAAAAACATACCAAGACCATGACCTTGGATGAAACAGTAACCATGAAATGACCATATAAAACAAGTAGTAATTTTTCTTAAGGTGATGTAGATAACAATCCACCTTATAACTGGCAGCGGAATTTTGAAATTTTTTCCTCTTAACTGAGGAAAATATACTTCTTTCTTTAGAAGTAAGGAGAGTTTTAGTAAGGAGAGACAGATTTCCAAGAAAGGCATTTTCATAAATGGACCTTGTGCAAGGATTACTTAGTTTTGAACTCTACGAACAGAGACAAAACCACCTCCTGCTTAGAAATATGTCATTTGGCTCTACAAAACTTGCTGAAGCTATAAGCAGTTAAGAAGCATCAATATCACATGCCATGTTTGTGCACAACTGGAATTACCAACACAGCCTAGTAATTAGATGCTATTTAAAGTGTGCTTCTGAACTAATACATACAATTAAAGTCTTCTCCAGAGAGTCTCAAAGCATTCTTGTAGCCATTATGTAAGGTGTATGTAAGCACCTGTGAGACTGCTTCTGTCATCCTCTTTAGTGGAAAAAAGTCTAATTAACCAAGTGTAATTAAATCACATAAGTTTTTCCATTTGTATTAGTGTCAACTTTTAAATGAGTGTGTAGGTGGGTATCTCTACCAACAGACAATTCAGTAAAATAATCTCAGTTCTTGCTAATGGGTATGGCAATACAACAGTTATACGGACTAAGTATCTAATATATATCAGTTGATAATACAGAACATCGTTTTCTAAAAAAGTCTCTTGTGAGCCAGTTACTGAAATACACTCTATGCCACTTATGTGAGAGACACCACAAAAACGCCTTGGGACATGGAGAACAGAAAGCCTTAGGATCAGGTAGGATTCATGTACTGGTTCAAGATGCAGTTCAGGCACTTAATGGCAAGAGCCACTTCAGACACCCACACAATCCTTCATTGTGTCTCCAGCTGCTGCATTAGAAGGGGAGAAGCCTCTGACAGATGCTGTGTCACACCCTCTCAGCATCAGAAGAAACTTCATACCCCCTGACATACATGAAATTGTGCTAGACACCCACGTTTAGGTACATGAATTATTTCTTAAGTGACTTCCCATATTCACACAAAATGCTTTTAGATAAAACTGTAGTTGTCCTTTAAATCACATCAGCATTAGTCTGGTAGTCTTAACATGTATGTAAGTAATTTTAAAATACATAACTGATATTTTCATATGAGTATCTCAAAATACATTTCACCTTGTGTCACTCAGAGTTCCTGCACTTCTCAAATTCATGAATCGAACAGTCCTGCTCTTCACATCTGAAGAATATCGTAATTGCTGTTGAAAGTAAGCAAAAGTAAAATGCAATTAGAAGTTAAAACATGAAGAATTAGAAATTACGTATTTATCACATAAATTAAATAGATCCTTGAAGTCTTTTCCATCCTCAAGTAAAATGTTCATATTCTATATCACAGAGCTAATATGGAAAGAATTATGCAGCTTTAGTCCTTGGGTGACTGAAGTAATCCAGGACACCCTTGTCTTCCTCATACAACCTAATGAAAAAACCCCATCCTTTGACTCACAGCAAAGTGAACTAGGAAAGAGAACTGCTCTCTTTTCTATTGGTCTACCACAGAAATATTGAATAACTTCAGACAACTGGCTTAGGCCCAGATTTTCACAACCATCCACCACTCAAACACTGCAATATCAACAACTTGCGTCCCTCTGTTGGAAGCTACGAACATATTAAACTGATATAAATAGAGTCACTGAATACTTATGTACGAAAGAGTCAAAACTACTTCATATTTCAGAGCTTTCTGTAAAACAAGCAGTTTAGCTTCTAATTTATCTTGGTATGGGGAAAAAAAGAAGTGCTTTAAAAACCACAGCAAAGTTATGGAAAAGCTGTATCAACGTACTAGCAATATCAGACAAGAGAGCAAAATGGAGATGCAATACATGGATAAAGATAAAGCTGATCCCCAGACTAGACATACTAGCAGAAGCACTTATTCTATCCACCAAGAAAGAAAGATAGCACGCTTGCCATTTTCTTCCTAACAAGAGCCGACTATTTGAACAAATGGTAAGAGCATTATTGATTGCTTTTTGTGTACTTGTGCAAGGTTGTGAAAACTAACAGACTGAGCTGAAAAGCAAGTGACATTTGGAAAGGAACTATGATAGCCCCTCTTCAAGCACAGGAGAGCAAAACAGAGACCCATCTCTCTCCATGGGGTTTGACATCTATCCGCAGGCACTACAGATGAACTGTCCGTTATCCAAAACCATGACACGTACAGAAAGGACGGAGAACAGCGTCACAACGCTACAGGTCGACAAAATACACGGCGGTGCCTACGTTTCTGACTGTACCCTTCAGCATTCTTTAACACACACTTAGAATCAAAAGCTACAAGCCCAGGAATATCTTCAGGTTCTGCCCAGGCTGAGCGGCTCTACCTCCATCAGTGTGTGTTCTCACCCTCGGTCCGTGGCTGGGGGCTGCCAGCCGCGGTGCCGGCTCACAGCCAGCATGGCCTCCCGCGCACGCCCCGTGGCGGTCGGGGCGGACAGCGCGTCTGTTGCGACTGGCAAGCGGCTGCAGGGCAGTGAAACAGCTCCCGGGCTGTGACAGGTCCTGGGGGAGGGACGGCACGAGAAAGGGACAAGAAAAGAGGGAAGGATTGAGTGAAGGAGAGAGGGAGGGAGAGAGGACGCGCCGCCCCGCCGGTCGGCCGCGGGAGGCCCGGCGCAGCCGCAAGCTCACAACAACCTGCTTGGAGTCGGCGGCCGGACCGGGAATCGCCGCCAGACTCCCTCTGCTCCCTGTCCCCCGCCCTAGCGGGTGCTCGGCCGCAGCCGCCCCGCCCGCCCCCGCAGGCCGCGACTCGCCCCCCCCCCCGCCCGCCCTCCCGTCCGCCTGCCCGCCCCTGTCTCACCGTGCGGCCGCGACCGGTGGCGGCCGTGCCCACCCTCGGGGCGCCCCCAGTGCCGCCGCTCCCCCGCGCCGCCGCCCGTCCCGCGGCGCGAACCGCGCCCGCCGCCCCCGCCCGCCACATAGCGCCAGCGTCGCTGCGGAAGCGGCCGGGGCGGGGCCGGGGCGCGCGAGCATTGCTGCCCCCCGGCGGCGGCGCGCGGAGCAGCGCGGGGATGGGCCTGGTAGGGCTCTGCTCTGCCGTGTGGGAAAGGGGAGAAGTGGAAGGCGTGGGATTCCTTCGCAGTCCCTGCTGGCTCCAGCCTCAGTACCGCCAGGATTAATTATATCCAATTGTTGTGCTATCGAGACAACACAGCCGTATCGGAGCCGAGCGCGGCCCGTCGCTAGGCGAGGCTTTCGCAGGCGGCGGCGCTTTCCTCTCCCGCCTTTCTCCGGTGTCCTTCCCTCGGCACTGACACTGACACTGGCCCTTGCCAGGGCGCGGCAAGGCTGTCCCTGGGAAACAGGTGCTGGGCCCTGGTGTGCTGCTCAGACGTCTTTGCGTGCTTAGGAGAACTCAGGGATCCCGAATATGACCGGTGTCACAGACACAAGGAGCTGCGACGGTCACTTGTTAACACGACTGCACCTGCTGTGTCCTTGCATCTCGGCTGCTGTTCTCTCAGCAGGGAATAATCGCTCGTGGGCAAATTCCTGCTGGTGCCTGCTCTGGCAGAGCAATCGTGCTGGGTAGGTTTACAAGGAGCTGGAGCCTGGGAAGAGTAGCAATTAGAAACCACACTACACACCAGGCGCTCGCTAGGGGACCTGTTCTAGGACGATTTCCTGTGACAGAGAGCATCCTGATCAATTACATCCTGTAGGTAAAATGTTACCCTGAGCTAGTGTAGTGGGCTGACCCTGGCTGGACCCCAGGTACTCACTAAAGCCACTCTCTCACTCCCCTCTGCAACTAGACAGAGAAGAGAAAATACAACAAAAGGTTCATGAGTTGAGATAAGAGCTGGGAGAGGTCACTTACTGATCACCATCACGAGCAAAACAGACTGAAAGTGGGGATATTAATTGAATTTATTACTAACAGGGTCAGATTAAAAGAGTGAGAAGTAAAATATTCTTAAAAACACCTTCGCCCACCCCTCCTTCCTTCCATGTTCTCCCTCCTCCCCCCTAGTGGTGCAGGGGAACAGGGAATGGGCGTTCCCGTAAATTGCTGTTTCTGCCGCTGGTCAGGGAGAGGAGTCCTTCCCCTGCTCCCTTGGGGTTCCTCCTATGGGAGATAGTTCTTCATGGACCTCCCTGGCATGAGTTCATCCCACAGGCAAAGGTTCTTCACAAAACTGCTGTCCCATGGGTCACTCCTCCATGGGGTGCAGTCCTTCACAAATGAGCTGCACCAGTGTGGGTCTCCCACAGGGGCCACAAGTTCTACCTGGGAAAAGCCTGCTTCAGTGTGGGCTCTTTTCTCCAGAGGTTGCATGTCCCTGGCAGGCCCCTGCTCCATCTTGGGCCTCCCACGGGGTCACAGCCTCCTTCATGCATCCACCTGCCCCAGCATGGGCTTCTCCATGGGCTGCAGGTGGGTCTCTGCACCCTGATGGTCCTCCACAAGCTGCAGGGGCACAGCTGCTCCACCATGGTCTGCACCACGGGCCACAGGGGCCTCAGCTCTGGCGCCTGGAGCACCTCCTGCCCCTCCTTCTGCACTGACCTTGGTGACCACCTTGCTGTTCGCATGTTCTCACTCCGCTCTTCCCTGTCTGGAATTCTTTCTGTTCTTCAGTATGTTATCACAGAGGCATTACTATCATTCCTGATTGGCTCAGCCTTGGCCAGCAGCAGGAAATTTGTCCTGGAGCCATCTGGCATTGGCTCCACTGGACAGGGGAAGCTTCTAGCAGCTTCTAGCAGAAGCCACCCCAGGAGCCCCCTCGCTATCAAAACCTAACCACAGAAACCCACTACAGCCAGTTAAGGGAAAATAAATCACATAATTTATCACACATGACATTTTCCACTGAGTTACTTAAATGCTGGTGATACCATATTATTAATGGTATGTGAAGGTGTAGAGCGAATCAGCCAGACATCTCTTATTGTTCCTTAAACTGAAAAAATAAAATAGGTTTATCAAGAAGATGACAGGTAAGAAATAATTCGTATGCAGGGGTTTCTTTAAAAACCCACACAGATTCTGCGGGAACACAGACAAATTTCACTTCAGCGCCTTCCACAGGACAGAACGGAAAAATGCAGCCATTGCAAGTAAGATCATAAATACATAAAGCATACAAGTATTGAGAAGCTTACCACTGGTTACTCTGTGATGCACTATTATATTTATAAAACTCTTAATTAAAGTAAGCAGGTGGGGGCTCTGAGCCACCTGATCTAGTTGAAGATGTTTCTGCTCATGGCAAGGGGGTTGGACTAGATGGCCTTCAAAGGTCCCTTCCAACCCAAACTATTCTATGATCTTGCAATGCACTAGGGAATAAGTTGTTGAGTTTCTCACCAAGATTTATAACTTTATAAGATTTTTTTCTATAAGCCAGAATTATTTTATACCACACAAGGGGCAAAAGCTCAACCAAGTCAAGTCACTTGTGCAAATTTCAGCTGAGATTATGAAGTCTGTTGTACCTAGAAGTTCTCTGTACCAAACTGTTATCTAGCTTAGTCAGCCTCTTGTCTCTTTTCTACAGAGTCCTGTGTGTTTGTTACCAGTATCTTCCCTCAGACCTTGCAGAAGTTTGTGTTCTTGATGTATTTTGTGACGGAAGTTTTTATACATCAAGCAGATACAAGATACTCTCTAGTTCCTTGAAGACCAACCCATTCTTATCCCTACTGGGAGAAACTACTTATGTTTCTGCATCTATAATGATTTAGATACTAAGATAAGGCCTGTAGGGACAAGTGACTTGTATCAGACAACAGAATACGTTAGTAAAGCAAATGATTGATTTTTTTATATCTTGGTAAGGGGAGGGGAAAGCAGCTGGAAGAATGGAGGAATCTTTTATGTAGCATTTAATCTATTTAAAGATGGTGCTTATTTACATAACTTGCCATTCCTATATAAAGAGTCTCAGGCATTTTCTAATATTATCTAAGTAGTTCCACCTTGATTTTTCTCTAGTCATCCAAGGTCATACACGTCTCAATATGAAATGTTTATTTTCTGTTTCTAAGTTAATGCTAAATCAATGAATTAGTGAGGATTAAATATTTTCTCTGGTATTAGCAATTTCATTTACCAAATATTTAAAAAATTTAACAACAATTAATTCATACGTAAAGTTCAAGTTAATGAACTTCACAGGATACTACTTCCAAGCAAGCATCAGTCACAAAACTTAAAAAGGGATCAAGTTAGGGATTAGCAATTTTAACAATGATTTCTTAATGTTTTACATCTTGATCCCTGTCCCCTGGGTTAATGTTGTTCATACCACAGTACTGGTATCAATATCTTTTTAGGCTAGTGTAAAATACCTGTGAAGTAGTCCCAGATACAAAAGTGCTGCAGAGTCAGGTCCTACACATTTATCTTTTATCACTGTCTAGTTTGGGAAAATACCATTGAGTTATATGAAATTAAACTGCCTGAAGTATAAGCTGAGTCAACAAGATAGTTTTTTGGGGGGGATAGTTTTTTTTCAAACCATTGAAATATAGTACAAGGACATGAAGTTAGGGTGTTTTTCTGTTTGTTTGCATGGTTGGTTGGTTTGGTTGGTTGGTTTGTTTTGTTTTTAATTGAGGACAATTATTATATGCTACCACCAAAGGCAAAACTTGACCTCTCAGTGCCATATGATTAAGTCACAGGATCAGATATACAAATTTGGAATTATTCCCTACCTTTCTCTAAGCGGGCATCAACCTGTGCTTTTTCATTTTGGGCAGCTTGCAGGGCCAGAGTAGTCAGATACCGCTGCCCACAGTTAGCCCATGTCTGTGACCTAATTCTTCTCTTCTCCCTGTGGTGAATTCCATCTGTTTAGACCTGGAGAAATAGACCAATGTGTTACTTTAATACCCCAGGGAGTTGATTATGCCTTCTGTATATATTTTATTTTATTTGACATATCCTGCTTCATCAGCTTTATAGGTATGTTTAAAAGTCTTTTTCATCAAATGCTACCAATCCAAAACACCAATGCAAGATGAAGAGAACGAAAATACTTAAACATGAAACTTGCACATCCCTACAAGCTCCTGTGCTCTTTGATGTTTGAAACTTTGTATAATTTCAGTGCTAGAGAAAAAAATGGATTCTAAATTGTTGATCATTAACTTAGCTTAACATTGCTTAGCTGTAATCTCCATTCCCTCTCAGTGGAACTGTGTAGTCACACATACACACAAGAGTTTTAAGTGCACATGCTTTGGAGAGGGTTTTCCCAGCAGGCTCCATAGTCTACACAGGATTTCTTTTTACAAGTGTTAAATGACTGTCTGAATTTATAAATTACCATGTTAAAGAAACTGTATACAAAGGATGTCTCAGTCTCTCGATCATTATATAGACATTCTGGTTTTGGACAGAATTGTTGTAGCTGTGTGTCCTCTAGTGTCTTCCTAAGGACAATGATTCAGACACTACAGTCTGCTAGGTAATTGGGGAAAAAGTGACGTGTGTGGTTCATGAAGGTTAATCTGATTCTTAAACTAATAAATTTAATGTTTTTCCCAAAACTGGATGAATCACAAGTATCTGCTATCCACAGAGACACATTCTAAATATTCTGTACACTGTGCATGAAGGAGCAGACACTTGACACAGATGCACAAAATGTTTTTGCTCACAGGGCATGCAGATTAGTCTTGTATTTCTCACAGGAATACTGCAGAAAAATTATCTTGCTGAGATTAAGCGGTATAATTTTAAAGTCTGGAAAAGTGGTAATCATGAAGCAGAGGCTCTAAGTTAAGCCACAGAGTACACAGTTAGAAAGAAAAAACCCAACCTTTTGATTTCTCTATTCTGTGCATAGTTAAGGAATAATACCTTCTTACTTGTCAGGATTATAGGATTACATCAAAGTAAAACAAAGAGAAACAACCCTCCCCCAAACCAAAACAACCCCCCCCCACTACACCAAATACTTAAATGAAAAATTCTCCAGAGGTACACAGCATAATTCTAGGACTTAAAACGCCAAGTTCTGGGTTTTCAACAGGTTTGCTACGCTTACTCCTAGAACAAATGTTATTACCATTAACTTTGGTAAGCTTTCAAAATGACACGTGTGTAAATTTTTAAATGCATCACTGCATCCAAGCATGAAATCTGGTGTTAGTCACTGCTGTTTGGGATTCCCTCTGCTGCTTAGAAAATTAAAGAACTGGAACAGTTTTTTATTTATCTTGAAATGATTGCCCATACTGAAAAACCCAAAATGCTTTTATAAAGCAATGTCTCTTGAGTATGTCCTCTTGCCTTTCCTGCTCTAATTTCAAGATTCCCCTTTTCATTATAGAACTGGTAATAGATAAAGACAGATGCCCTGTTTGTCATATCTCAAGACGCCTCTCAAAACCATTTAATGAAGATAGAGAAATGCCAGAACAATAAGTCCAGTATAGAACAAAAGCAAGTTAAGAGCTGTATTAGTCTTTAGAACAAAATATTTTATTCATCAATAAAACTATAGTTCACAGTAGCACTTACTAAATAAATTAGAGAATTTCTCTTTTACAAGAAATAAACCAAAATCAAAAATATTTCAAAGGCAACATATTTACACAACATAAGGCCTTGTTATAAATAACATTTTTTTTCTCCTTTTTATGAACAGCAAAAGTATATTTAGAGGCTCATTTTCATATAGTATGTTCAGAGGTTTACCCTAACTCTTGTGATATCAGTTCCAATTTCCACTGATGTGGACTTAAGAGATTAGAACTGAGGGGTCAAAACAAATGAAATTAATTTTATTCATAATTGTGCTTATTCTTAAATAGGTAAAGCAGATAATAGATTTTGCTTGTGCATAGTTACAGAATGCATGCAAACGAAACCACTAGAGACCCGATAAGAAAATATTACTTCCAAGTCCAAAAAAGGTGATTGGCAATACAGTAGAAAGCAGCCTTAATACACAGTTCTTCACAGTTCAGCAACAGCAGATGACAGCAGAATGTGGAATGTATCATGTCATTTTTTCCAAGTCCATCAATCCTTTCTGTGGTTCAAAGATCCTGACACTTCTTACAATAAGTTCAGTTGATTATTACTCTTTGTCTATTAGGCTCAGCAAATTTCTCTTTCTTAAATGAGGAGTGCAGAAAGTGCTCTTCATTAACCATGGTCACTTCTCTTAGTTTTACTCTTCACATATTCTTTTTACTGGAAATACAGAAATGATAAATAAAATCAAGAGTTATGTTTATTTGTTTTCTTACAGAATTATAAACAGGTGACATCTTTCTTCCCCTAAAGAAGCTGCAGAACAATTTGGCAGTGATTCTTTTCTTACCTTGACCCCTAATCAGAAGCATTGCAGTCTCTTTTCTCACACAACAGATAGCCCCTATGGATTTGCAGACCTTGCAGTATACTTTTATTACCTGAACTAGAACTACTTGCTGCTGCAAAATGCTGAACACTTTGGACATGAGAGAAGACAGAACAAACTGAGAGCACTCAGCAACTCACAAGAGCTTTTTTTTAATCTTGAATTGACTGTGACCTTTATTACTTAAGAGTGTAAGTGGAAAAATGTCAGTCTTCATAGTCATGAATAAAAGTCCTGTTAGCTTCTGCATGATACACTTCCCCAGTTGAAAAATCATACCTGCCCAAAAACTTTCAGACACAACAAATGTTCTAGTCGATGTTGTAGCAATCATTCCATTTCACAAAAAAAATTACTTAATAATGTTAATGGGTTAGTCTTCTACAGTACCTGTTACAGAACCAGTGGTTATGTAATACAAATTATTAATCACTTCTAAGCATCTCTTATAGAGTCAGAAATGTGTTGAAGAGAAACTGACAGCTGAACAAAACATTTCAGTAAATTGAAAGCATCTCAGCTAATATATCCAATATGGAGCAAGAAACAAAATCAAAACAAAGAAGTCTGTAGTGACCTTACTCTAAAATCTTGTTAAAAAACCTAACAAAGGTGTAAGTTCCACTTATTCAATAGACTTTGAAAGTCAACTTTACATTTTACTTGTCAATACAAGCACTAAACTAACCTTTAAATAGTTTGACAACAGTCTAGCCTTAATAGGCATTTCTAAAGCTTATCTTAGAGAAAGGTAACTACTAGATTTAAATCAATATTTTAGTTATGACTTCTAGCTCTTGAATTTTAGGAAATGAAATTTCAATATTATTCTATGGCAACATTTAAACTTCCTACTGCACCAGTCTTAGGGTGTTCATAATCATTGATGCTAGTGAGCACAATGCTAATTTCTCAGGGGCTGTTCTCTCTCTCTTTGTAATGTGGCTTGGCAATTAAAGTCTATCCACCGCTGTATTAGCACCTGAATGTGCTAAGGGAGTAAAGTACTTATAGGATGCAAACAATTTAATGTGCAAAGGGAAACTGTTGGACAAGTGAATAAAATCTAAAAAAAAAATTATGTTCTAAAATCAATATGATGCAAGGTTAAAAAGGATGTTTTTTTGTTTTGTTTGTTTTTTTTCAAGAATTAGTTTGGCAAAAAAACTTGAAAAATGCTAGTACTGATAAACAAAATAATGTTGTATGAAGCCAAGACAAATTAATCAAAATTTGCACTAGCACCATCTAGTTTCTGTCTGAAAGCTCAGATCTGAATGACTGCAGGTCCATTTCTGACAGATGGTCACTCAGCACAACTTCTGACCCTCCAGACTTATTACAGTTTTCACTAAGGAGACTAGCAATGTTGCTGATGTTAGCTTTATGCTATTCCACTAATTATGCAATGGAATTATGGCTAGCTTATACTTGTTCTTGCTCCCTTTCCTCTGATCCTTCCAAAGCATTTCAGAGTGACCAACGATGGAAAAAATTCCAATAAAATTTGCATAACAGAGTTAGAGAAAAGGGATCTAACAGGAACTTGTAGCAACTGCTAACTGTGAGTCAATTGCAGAAATGCTGTTGATGGTACTGATGCCATTTTAATGAGATGAGATTTTCGGATGTTCATATTTATGAACAGGTACAGTCCAGTACTGTACATATTACAATGGAAAACACTCCATCTATTTCAAGGGGCAGGACATGATCCTCTAAGCAACTTTGTATCCACTGCACAATTTTTGGGGTTACTTTGATTGCAGATAAAAGAAACATTTTTTATTTTTTTATTACAACTGATTTTGGCCATAGCACTTTGGTCTAAAATGATAAATAATGCACAAATGACACTACAGGATGCATTCCTATAATCACTTTCTCAGATGTCTCACATTGAGTATATAATGGATTTACAGTGTTTGAGCCTACTTGAGTCTTTTTGTATTGGAGCATTTTTGTGCTCCAGTTCTCTTTCCATGGGTATGTTTTTGAGCTGATTGATTACCTCATAAGGTGCTTTAAAAGCTCCAGGCATGAGAACATGTAGTTCAGTGACAATATGTGCTGGCATTTTAGCACTTGGCTTACTCAGGCAACATATTGCTTGTAATCTGAATTGGTACCTTTTTAATCTAACCAAGCATATAATTCCCATGTCTGATTTTTATGCAAGAGTGACTGAAATGTTCCTTTTTACATAATGTTGCTTCTACAAGAACACCTCTGCCAAACTACATTCAAGTGTCCATTTTTTTTTCACATCACACCAGGCTTCAGTTGTATGAGAGACATAGGCCTCTTTTCTTTTTAGGATCATGCATAGATGAATACAGGGATAAATAACAGGATAGATAACAGAGGAAAAGAGCAGTTAACTTCACTGCATAAAACAAGTAGGTTTGCCCCCTTCAGCCTTAAACAAGATTCTATTTTGAGGAGAGTGCTTGATTGGTTCCATTATGGGCATGTAACATTCTAAGATTAGTATGCTCTCAGGGATAAGAATGTCTGTAAGCAAGGACGCCTTAATTCCTTTCCCATAGTCCCAGAATTCAGGTTCAGTCCACTGTGTTTTGCCATCAGTATCTTCAGAGTAAATGCTGAGGCAGAGAAACTGAAGCCTCCTTAAAGAACAACATAGCAAAATTTGAGGTATGCTGCACAGTGTGATGTACAGCTTTTAGCTTGTTTTTACATGTATCCTGTCTGGGAACTGCTTTAATTTCAGCTGCACTTATTATTCCACAACAGCACCCTGAAGAAAACTAAACCATGACTAGAATTTAATTGAAAATATGGGAGTGAGTACAGAAGAAAAGGAGCACTGAAGAGTAAGAAGAGTCAGACAATTTTGACAGTTTCTAAACAGGCATTTTATAGATCAATATTTATAAACCTGATTACCTTGCATCTACAGCAGCTTTAAAATACAAAATTAATCTCCAGCAATGTTTTAATACTTTCAAATTCTGTAATAAAACTGGCATTTGCACACAACCCACTACCTAAGTAATTTTAAATGTAATAGTATGACCTACACAATTCATCTGATGCAAATCATAGATACACTAACCAGACTCCAAATACACTGGGCTTGCTCATCACTAGTTATTCCTTTATTTTATTTTACTGATCCCTTATTGATCCCTAACTACAGTGGCAGTAACTTCTAAATTATATACAAATTTTGTGAGCCTTTCCTGGCAACCTCTATTTCTAAATACTCTGAGTTGTAAGAGAAACCTTTGCTTTTACAACCTCTGTTCCACCCTACCTTACTTGACTGTCTGAATTTCCCCATAACACTGTTCAGAAAATGCCATTTTAAAGCTGTTTTTATAGTAAATTAACAATATGTAATTTTATGACAATTTTTTTTTCTTTTCTTTTGCAGTCAGGGGACCAGAAATTCATAGCTCTTAATTTACTAGAGGATGAAAATTTGTCTGAGAAGTTTAGCATTTCAAAGCAGGAGGCAAAGACATCAAAGGATTAGTGATGACTGAAATTAAGCAAGTTAAGATATTTTTCATTATAATATATAGTGGGTAAGACTACAGCAGTTTGCCTTGTAATAGAAACACAGACAAGGCTTATTAATTACAGAGTTAAAGGAAAATCTGGGAACGCCATTAAAAGCTAAATTTTTCTCCTCATGCTTTTAAAAGGTCAAAATGTACCTTGTAACCTTTTCTATTGAGGTTTAGATCAGCTAATGCAGACATCATTGATTTGCTTTATTTTTGAGACACACATTAGCAATGATTGGGCTAGTGTTCTCAAAAACATGCATCTTTTTCTTCTAGCATGCATTTAATCATCCTCCTACAAAAAAAAATCTGCCTTCTTCTCAGCACTACTGAATCAAACTGATAACAAACACCACTTTATAACTGATAATACTTTAGTATCATCAGGTTTTCCCAAACAGAGGCTAATTGTTGTTTCTGGATCCACTGAAGGGTATTGCGGGGCATTAGGAAGAAACAGATTAGTAGAAAAAACAGTATATTATTCCTTTTTTTTCCACAAACACCTCAGGATAGATACAGGGTACATGTGATTAAATTACAGCTCACTTCCACAGCAATCTCAAAACAGTTAAATAGCATCCATACAGTGTGTGGGACAAGAGAGAGAAGGCAGGGGTAAGTAACTGCTCAAGATGAATTTGCCACTTAAGACATAAGATGTGCTTAGCCATGGTATCCAGTTTTCTTGAAGCTGTCAGCTGTTGCATACCTAGACAGTTCAAGTATGTGCCACTACCCTGATTATTGAATTTTGGGTTTTGTTTTTTTTTCAGGATGCAGAGAAAAGTGTTGCTAGGTCAGAAGAAGCATCTATAATTCTCTCCACTTAAGACCTATTTATACTTTCAGACCTTTGCTAAGGTGAATAAACACTGGGTATTTGTATAACATCCAGAGTTGGGTTTTAATTATTTTTCTGCTGATAATTCATCAGTGGAATACACAGACACTTACTGCAGTCTCCCAAACATAATAGTAATGAATGTTTTACAAGCCAAAAACTAACTAAAGAGATCACCATCACACCTGAAACTCATACAGACAGCTTTAGAGAAGGTATTAACTATGTCTGTTGGGGCCCCTGGTGGTCTAGTGGTTAGGGTGCAGGACTCTCACCGCTGCGACCTGGGTTTGATTCCCAGCCCCCTGGGCAGATGGAGCTCGTTAGCCCTGTGAGGCAATCCATCTAAGAGAAGGTCACTCTAAACAAACCTACGTCCTGAGGACCTCACTGCCACTGTCCAAGCTTGCTCGGCCCCGGCAGATGAACCTCAGGATTAAAGGGTGGGCTCAGTTCAGCGCACACTGGGTCTCACCTAAAAAATCCACTGCGCAGGCTCGAAGGGTTAATGACCTTTCCCAAATCTTCGCTCGTGAAGACTGGCCATTATATTATTACCTATGTCTGTCACTGGAATTTCAGAGCATTCCACCATCCACACTACAGACTTCAAACCCAAAAAGAACTACTTCACAGTGCTAAGCAGTGTTAGTGATAAACAAGATTGTTGTTTTATAAACTAAATTCAAAAGCTGTCAGCAACAAATGGTTTCACTGTTTAAATGGGGCCAAGAGAACTACAGAACAGCCCAGGCTGAAGGGACTGCAAGAGACCATCTAGTCCAACCTTTTGCAGAAAAGGGAGCCTGGATGAGATTATCAAGTAAGTAAGACCTAACTCTTTCAGTCTTTCCTCAAATGGCACGTTCTCCATATCTTTGATCTCTTTGTGGCACTCCTTTATACCCTCTTCAATCTGTCCACATGTGTTTTTTAATTGTGCGGACCAGAGCTGGACACAGTATTCCCTGTGCAGCCTGACAAGCACTGAGACTGTTTCTTAAAAACTCCTAGCACTCACATATTGCTTTGCTCTTCACACATGCTTCCCATTAAAGCCCTCTCATCTGGGCTCTGAGTATACTGAAGCTGGCATGTCTAAAATCCAAGGCCTTTATCCTACTACTGGTCTTCACTATGCTTAGCAGGACCTTAAACTCCACAATGTTGTGATTGCTGCATCCAAGGTTATGATTTGAAGTTATGTTGTCAAGTATGTCTTCATTTTGTGAGCAGTAAACCTAGCAACACACTGTTCCTACTAAGCATGACCAGCACCTGTAGCAGGATGCAGACCTCATGTATTTCAAGAACCTCACGGACAATTTGCGCATTGCTGTACTGTTCTCCCAGCAAATCTCTGGGTAATCAAAGTCACCTGTGATGCCCAGGTTCTGTTGGCTCAATACTTGCTTGAAGAGACAAAGTGAAGTTTTGTTGGCTTTGTCATCTGGTTGGAAGGCCAGTAACATATACCTAACATAATATTCTCTTAAGGCATTTTATAGACCTTTTGTGGTCTCCACAGCTTACCTTCCTACACTCAGATTTCTCTTTTTTTTTATGAAGTGCAACTCCATCTCCTCTCCCCATCTTTTCAAAAGAGTTTGTAGACATCCATTGTGTTCTTCCAACCATGTGAGTCTTCCCATCAAGATCCTGTGATTCCTATCACATCATAACTCAGACTGGGCATGGAGCTGCAGTTCTTCCTCTTTGTTGCCCAGACTTCATGCACTGATATACATGTGCTTGAGGTGGTTGGACTCAGGGTTCTTGCCTTTGTAAAGTGTTGGGAAGTATTCCCCACTATTCTAGTACACCTAGATGTGCATCCTTGCTGTTGTTTATGAGTGTATAGGTGTTACTGTTACAGCTCTGGATCCTACCCTCAAGTTCTTTAGTTAAAAGCATAGTTCATTTAAGTCAGCCAATGTGCTAGCAAGGTTAAGTTGTGTGTGATTAGTCATTTGTTCATTTCAGGGTTTTTGAGTCCCTCTTAACAGACCATTTTGGTCAACATTAGATCAGCAGTGAGCCCAATTAACACAAGTCTTACAGGCATAGGCTGATCTAATGGGCTACTTGAGTTCACAGTTAACTAAGTCAATTCTACATATAATTGACCACTGGTACTTGCTACTGTCTTGTTTCAATGGAGGCAGGACAGACAACAACTTTCCTAAGTGTGCTGGACTATTAAATTAGTAGTAAGTGAGTACTATAGATATTCAAGTGTTGCTGGCTAAAAAGAAGAAAAAAAAATCAGTGATACAGCCTACAGAGAAAAAAATGTGACAAACGTTTCATCTCGACGAAAGATCAGATACAAACATGTTTCATCTCAACAGAAGAAAATTTTCTTCTGGACAAATAATTAATCACTGGAAAAACATCTGCAGGGCTGTGGTAGACTCCCCATTGCTGGAGGTTTTCAAGATGGAATGCAATGGGGTACTAGATAATCTTATCTAGGCTCCCTTTTCCAGGAAAGGTTGAACCAGATGATCTCTTGAGGTCCCTTCAACCTGCGCTGTTTTATGATTCTAAGATATTCTGGATTTCTTAAAACAAAGATTAGGTAACTAGAGATAAGAAAAATAAAGAATGCAACCAGTTCAACATGGAGTATTCAACATGAAGAGGAAAGATATTATTGGTTTTGGTTTGGATTTTCATGTGTTTTTTTTTTTCCCCCTCAAATGGAAAACAAATAACAGGAAAGAAACTCCTACAATTAGAGAAAAACCGAAAGGCATTTTGGCATACTTCATTATTAACACAATGGTTAATAGGTACATAGATTCTGTAGGGATTTGCTTTGGTGGGGTACTTAAGCATATGTTTCATCTGAAAAATACCTCAATGAACCTCTGGATCTTGAAGTTAAGCAGGTATTTTAGTCACTTTCTGAGCCTGAGTTAAAGAAATTACAGGAGAAACTGTTTGACAACTTACTAAGTAGACATCCAAAACTGAAGCATTATCATTTTCCATTTCCAATGTGCTGTGTTCTGAAGTCAAATAGATGGCACTGTCTTCCAAAGTGAATGTTGAACTTGAAGGTAACCCTTTACTGCAAAGAGAAGGGAGACTAAATCAACCAGAAATCAAAGTTACAGAGAGCTCAGTCATAGCTGAAAATTTAAAAGTAAGTTTCTCTCTTAAACATAAAAATCTTCAAATACTTGAAAAAAAGGAATGTAAATGAACAAATATAAATGTTTTGGCAATGGCTAGATAACTGGAAGCTCTATTTGACTAACACAGACAAACCACAGTTTTTATTTTTGCATTAACTAAAATTTTATCAGAAAGTAATGCTGTTCCTGAACTCCTATATTTATTTAAAGAATGAAACTGTCATAGTAAATGTGACATAATTTCATTAATTTCAAATTATGTTACTTCCACATTACAAATGATATAAATTTTGGCACCCTTTCTTAATTCAAAATAGAGAAGAAAGATTTGGCAATTAGCACAGTAACAGTGGACTTTTTCATGCAGACACAGGACACTTGCAGCCAAAAGTTCAGGAGGAAAAGTGGGAGAAGAACAAGAGCGTAATGTAATTGGTACAGCTTTGCAAGGAAGTGGTGTTTACAGAGCAGGTGCATTGTATTAATAGAAGCATATGTATTAATAGAAGCAATAAATGGTCAATTCTGTTCTCTTACTTGACATTGCTTACGACAGAACCACTTGACTGAGAGAAGCAGCTTCATGGAATGGAAACCAGCTGTCTTCTGACAAAAAAAAAAGCCTACATTTGCTGAGTAACATGTCACATTTCTCCTTTTTTTCCCCTTTTCCTTCCCTTTTTTAGATCAAGTTCTTTTTGTGCTGAAAAATACAGCCATTTTCCCTTCCCCACTACTCCTTCATTCATACTTTTACTAATTTCTTGTTCACACTGCTTGGATAGCACCTTGAGTTTCCTCTAACTGTTCAAGGACTGAGGAATAATTTGGTGAAAAATAATCAGCTTGCAGCCTGGAAAAACACTGTATGCTTATGACTGCTGCTCAGTTTCTCTTTTTCACTTTAATCACAACTCCCCAAATGCTGCTCAGCATTATCTACCAATTAGTTACGCTAGTTCTAATCTGTACCAAGACAGGTCTACAAAAACACTCCTCACAAGATGCAGCCTCAGGAGCCAGCCCTGGCTCAGCAAGTCACCTCTGCCTGCTCAACCTCATTGGCAGCAGCAGTTCTTCACTTTCTACTGTGAGAGCTGAGCACCCTCAAGGAGAGATGATGCTGATCTCCTTTCTTATGTTAAGAGCCATTTCCCTCTCCTTGAGGAAGGATTACATTCATGGATGATAGCAACAGAGGGTAATTCTGAAAAAAAACCCAAATATAAAATATGGTGTGTACTTAAGGTATCCAAAAGTATTACTGCTCTCTTTTTAATAAGGCAAACGACAGCATCTATCTTCTGACTGGTATGGGCACATACCGCTCACTAGTATTAACAGGAGTCAAGGAGCTGTACAAATATCACATTATTACTATGTACACAGGATTATCTCCTCTTATTACCCTAAACCAGAAACTTCTGACAAGTCACAGGCAAATTTGTGTACTCTCTACTTTGTCCTAGGTCACTTTGAAGGACGAGGAAAAACACAGATGAAGATGCTTCTATTACATAATAAAGCAGAATGTGATAGTCAATTACATATTTAAAGATTGAAAGCAGGCTCACATTTGTAAACAAATCTTTAATTCAGGCTTTGTTTCAAAGACTGCTCCAAGCTTTCTGTTTATCAGAGAAAAATGGCAAAAATTACAAATCCTGCATCACACAATTTTCTAATGTTCAAAAGCAGAAGTCCAGCAAGAAATACCTCAGATATCTACAATTTAATACATCATCGCAGCATGGGTTTTTTGGTGGTTTTGTTTTCCTGCTAGCTTTTCTCATGGGAGAACTGAAGTTCCTCCAGTGAATCATAAAAACATAAATAAAAAACTTCAGATGGATACATTATTTAGTGCCCAGAAGGAAGGACCTTCCTGCACTGACAAAGGAAGCAGTGTTGGGTACAAAACTGGAAATGCCTAGACTCATCTCGTGGAAATTAGTTCAATACTGAGCATGCTTAGCAGCTTTCTTAACTCCTAAAAGAAAGCTACGAGCTATCACAGGGAAGCTAATCCTCATGAATTCTACAAACTGAGATTGTGACATGCACTACTACTTGATGAGGAGAAAGAACTGTCACCAAACCCCAGCTGAAGAGAGCACATCTAGACCAGCAAAGCTGTTAGTTGGTAAACCCCCACAGCGGATCTGTTGGCTATAGGGTAAGATGTTTTGACAGAAGACATGGATAGAGCCACACATCTGTGAGTGGCGGTGCAAGGTCTGCTGTGTTAGAGAACACGTCCTCTTGTACTTGAATTAAAAGTATGCATACCTGGACTGCCAGCACTACCGTTACAATCTGATTTTGTAAGGTAAGGATGCATATAATAGTCACACAGCTGGCAACATGTACTACATTAGAGGCTATTCCATTGACTGAATCACAACTGGAAAGTAAACAAGTCCAAACATACAATCGAAGTGTAGACCTGCTAAAAACTTTATTTACTTTAGAATTATTTTGGAGCATCTATACAGGAAAATATCATGGACTTACTCATAGCTTTTCTCTACAGTTAATTTATGGAGAGTAAAGAATATTTGAAATGTTTTATTTGCAGTAAATCTGAACTCTTTATTCAGACAACTCTGCAGTTCTCTTTTCCTGACTGATGTTAATACAAAGCATCTCTGTAGTTTTATTTGATACTTAAAACAAATAAAACCCCCCAGTACTCTACAACTTTATTTCTTTTAAAGAAAAAACTTAGTAAAAGATCATGGAATGTTGAAGTCCTACAGCTAACTTTTGAGAGAAATTGAACTGAACAAGCTCTATTTCTTCTAGTGCTTATTCATTAGTAGTTTTATTTCCTAAAGCTTGTGTAGAGGCATTTTGGTTCTGTAATTAAAATTTCATCTTTGTTACACCCCTAAACAACACCTCATTCTGAAATTCCACAGCAAACCATCAGCCCTGTGGAAAATGCCACATCAGTGAGATTTATTTCAACTTAATGAAAGTGGAAGCTGTAAATATCACTTTCATCAAGTAATGGTGCAAGTCATTTTACTTTTTATGAAAATGCAGTTGGTAAATATTTAACAGGAGGTAAAATCCTACTGCCTCAAGATTGCTTTTAATATCACTTTTGATCTTTTTGGATAAAATGCAGTTTAAAGTAAACAACTACACCTTGGCAAATGAGTAATTGTATCAAATTTATACATTGATTAGTTCAGGATTCCAAATTATTCCAAACAAAATTCAAGATACTTGAGTTCACAGTGGCTACCTTTCTTGACAAAAACAGGCAAAGAAATGGCTGTTCTGCAGCACACAGTAAAGAGATCCACAAGCAGGCAAGATGACAAAACACAGCACACCTCAGGTGCACAAGGGAGCATACAGGCACATGCAGAGAAAATCTCACAGCAGGACTTACTGGCTTAAGCATGGTATTGGACAGTCATGGTGGAAGCAGATTCTAACACAACTCAAATCATATTCAAGCTAGCTCACAAGCATCTGCACAACTTTTTTTGAGACTTTCCTGGTTTTATCCTTCCTGGATTAAAATCAGACAAGCTCTAATCACACCCATGGATAAAGTTTCATTGAAATTCACTTCAGAAAATGGTTCTTATGGAAGAATTTAAAGCAGACCATTCAGCACTGTACATTCAGAAAGAACAACTTGAAAGAAGTTTCCCTTTCCCTGCAGCCTGTTTTAGGCTGCAGACAAGTCACAAGAAGTACTTCCTACACTGACCTTAATGTAGTTTGGTTTATGGTTCAGATTAAGGCCGAAGCAAGTTTTTAATATCCTATTTAGTTTTGGAACATGACAAAAAATTCATATAACATCTTTTGCTGTGTTCACACTTTCTATTTTTTTACCCTCCCAATTACAATACATATAATAACAAACAAATACATGATAAATCCTACGTGCTTGTGGCCCCACTCCTTCACTGGAGAGGTTCAAGACTGAGCTAGAGAAATGCTTGTCTCCTCTGTTTCTTTTCTTTTAAAGAGCCCCTTTCCACTGAACACACTGTCAGATATTCAGTGAAATAGTGGGGAATCCTCTACTGCATATAAAGCCTTTACCTGCTAGAATAGAGCATAGGTTGATCACGTTGATAATGCTCATCTACATCCAAGGAAGAAGAAGAAATTGTGGTTGCCAAGGAAGCTGCTTCAAACAGAGATGGAGTGCTTGGCACTAGATCTGGACGGTGGTGTGAACCTAGTACTGCATACACAGAAATAAAGAACAACATTAACAAATTTAATTTCAATTTGAATCCAAGAATCTTGATGCAAGCATATGGAGTCCCATAGTGCTCTCACCAGTTTCTTGAAGATTCTTAATGTTTGAATTGATGAGATAGTAATATTTATGCACCCATACCCCCAGTCTTTTGTGTTACAGGGTTAATTTCAGCTGCTAACCACTACATTCAGCAAAATACAGAGCAACTCAAAGGTCAAATATCAAAGCAAGGTATAAGTATCTAATGAATTTTTCTAAGTTCTGGGATTGTTCTCATGCTGCCAGGGCTCATTTATCAGAATGTTATCACATTGTTTAGGCTGTTGATTTGAGAGAGAGTACCTTCTTCATCAAGGCTAGCATAGCTTTGTCCTTCACCAAGAATGCCACGCTTTCCATCCTTCCACTCCTGGCTAACTGCACACACTACTTCTTGTGATGCTGCCTTTAGAGCTGTGATGGAATTGCACCGTTTCTTTGAAGGTGAAGACTTTAAAGCTGCATTACCAAATGAATACAGGTGTTGAGTTATGTCATCTTATGTCCTTGCACATTTTTAACAGCGTATAGAAAAGTAAGCCATCTATAAAAGCTAGTTTCTGAATACAGATGAAGAACATGACCACATAAAAACCCACTTAGCAAACATTATATTAAAACCAGAGCAAAAGGCATTGTTACTTCATCACTTTTGTCTTTTTCTGGGGTTTCTTACTTCTCATTATAGGACAATAAAAGTCAAGTCACTGACATCACTAAGTTAGATAACTTCTATGAAGTATCAGACCATGTAATCACAGACAGAATGATACAGAAAAAAAAGAAGACAAGAAAACTGAAAACACATTTGGAGTATTCTGAAAGGTTACATTATTTCCTTGAGCTGTGAACTACTGCTATATAATGAAACTGCAGAATTTCCTCTTCAGACACATATCAAACATCTTCTTTGGGCACAATAAACATTTCTAAAACATTGATGGGCTGTGCATTCAGGAATTACCATCTCCTTTAGGCCCTGTACCAGGGCCCACCAACCTAAAATAGCATTTTGAATTAAACTCGAGGAACTGACCATTTGTAGTTCTTCTCCAGAAGTATGCCAGCTAATTCATCTAATGTTTTTCAGCTCTTGGCTGCTGACCTCCATGGATTGGCTGCAAGGTTACTTCAGATGCACTGTAACACTTTATACTGTGCTTTACTACAAAGTTAAAATCAAAAGCACCAAGGCCTCTTGGCTAAAGACTGAAGAAAAAATCAGATGCATAGTTCCAGGACATTGTTAATAAAGAGCATAGTAGATAGCTGCTGAGCTAGTCTCTGCCCAAGGCTGAATCTGCTTTTTAAGTTTTTCTTGTTATTTATGCAGGGTTGTTCTGCGCACTAGAGGAAAAAGCACAGATTCAGAATAGTGCTTAAGTGTTTAAACGGAAATGTCAGACTCCAAGTTTAGAAATAATGTTCCTGAAGGCAGGAACACTCTCAATTCTTTATTTTATAAAAGAATGATCATGCATTCCAACCACTAATTTGTATAAGGGTAGATTAATAGCCCTGTATGCAGAGTAGATCAATAAGAGTGGGATATTAAGACAGGTTAATAGCCTGGAAAAATGAGACAGATGAATTAAGATAAGAGAGAAAATTAGGCATGATATCCTTTAATTGTGCATTGTAGCTTTCAAATACAGAACAGATTGTGTCTTGTACTGAAAAAAATCTAGCAGTCAGAATTAGACAGAACTAGAAAAAAAAGACTCAAATGTTGAGGAAACATATATGGTATTTATTTTGTCAAACAGACAGAAGTATCAAGTAGTAAAAAGTAGATACTCCTTACTTTTTATAAATGCAGAGGAATTCCTTTGAGTATTGTCTCAGACAACAGAGCTCCTACCAATTCTCTGGCAAAATTATTCTATTACTTAAAGAGGACTGAGTCTCAGGAGGCTTCTTCCTCATTTCAGCTGAATTTTGTTTCATATTTTGTTTTATCACATCAGATTCTTTTATTTTCATATTTTCATATTAATAAGTCTTTTCTGAAGGATTTAACATTTAAACCTTAAATCATTAATTTATGATAGTCATTCTTGTAGTCATTCTTTTTCCCTTAAATCTCATTTAGTTCTAGCATTCGTGTTTTGTTCTCCCTCTATCCGCATAGACTTGTTTCTCACTCCGATAACTAATGAAAAACTTAAGAGACCAGTATAATACTAGTAAAAATATTTGAAAAATATTCTATCAGTTTAATACAATACCATATGCTCAATACTCCTCCTGTAATATTTGAGCCAAGTGTCCATTCCATACTGACATTCAACTCTAAAGCAAATCTTGTTCCATGAGCAGGATTACGGATCTGCTAACCAGGATTCATTTTTAAGTACAAGTTCCTTTATAAACTAGATAGTTCTAGCCCACCAGTTTATATTTATTTGTCAAGTACTCTGCTTCATAAAAAAACTTAAAAGTCAGAAAACACTCTTTGCTAGAGGGTAAGCACAAACAGCCCTTATTAGTAAGAAAGACAAAAGAAGGTGCAATTTCAGCATCACCTCTACAGGTTTAAAAAATAATCTGGTAGTAAAGCAGTAAGTTAGTATGTATGCACAGTATTTAAAACAGGTGATCTGTATGTCTTACTGTAAGGTGAACCTCAGTGCTCACGTAATCAGAACAGCTTTTCCCCAAAGAACAGCCTGGACCACATCAAACCTCCTTTTTGCCTTGCCAATATATTTATTACGTCTTCCCTATAGCCTGCCCTACTGCAAACATCCTGAGTTCATCTCCGCAGTTGTTATAGAATGGCTTATGTTGGAAGGGATCTTAAAGATCATCTAGTTCCAACCCCATCGACACAGGCAGGGACACCTTCCACTAGACCACTCAGAGCCCCATCCAACCTGGCTTTGAACAACTCCAGGGATAGAGCATCCCCAGTTTCTCCGGGGAACGTATTCTAGTGCCTCACCACCCTCACTGTAAAGAACTTCTTCCTAATATCTAATCTAAATCTACCCTCCTTCAGCTTAATGCCATTCTTTCTTGCCCTGCCACTACATGGCCTTGTAAAAAGTCTTCTTGTAAGCCTCCTTTAGGTACTGGAATGCTGCTACAAGGTCCTCCCAGAACCTTCTCTTCTCTGAACTGAACAACACCTAGCTTGATTTTACAGAAGAGGTGCTCCATCCTTCTAATCATCTTGGTGGCCTCCTCTGGACTCGCTCCAACAGGTTGATGTCCTTCCTGTTCTGGGGAACCCAGAGCTGGGTGCAGCACTCCAGGTAGGGTCTCACCAGACCAGAGCAGAGGGGCAGAAACACCTTCCTCAACCTGCTGACCACGTTACTTTTGATGCAGCCCAGTATACAAGTGGCTTTCTGGGCTGCAAGTGCACATTGCCAGGTCATGCCCAGCCTCTCATTCACCAGCACCTTCAAGTCCTTTTCTGCAGGGTTGCTCTCAATCTGTTCATCCCCCAGACTGTATTGACAAAGAGGGTTGCCCTGATCCAGTGCAGCACCTTGCAGCTGGCTTTGTTGAACCTCATGAGGTTCCCATGAGTACACTTCTCAAGCTTTTCAGGGCCTCTTTTGTTCCTCATCACCATCCTTCTCTGCACTTGCAATGCTTCAGACTGAATTTCCTTTCAGTAGCTTGATCAACTCATAGAGAAATTATCCATCAATTCATTAATATTTATAAGACTCCCAAAAAGACTTATTTTCCTAAAAAGTGGTCATAACATATCATGCATATAGGGAATCACTACTTAGGGTTAATTAAAATTCTCTCTTTTTTTTCTGAAGATTCCTTCACTTTACTTAAAATATCTTAATTCTTTTTAGTACAGCTACTCTCAGCTCTCTTCTTTCATCCATCTATTCTATTCTTTTTCTTATTTAGTATTTCACAAAATATTTATCACGTACACTTCTGCTTTCTTGCTGCACTATCAGTTTTCTCTCTTCTTTCTTGAACTTTTAGATATAATCATGTATGCTATTCTATTCTGCCATGTCTCTAACATTGGTTTTCATGGACAGGGTGAGAGTTTCACAAATTCAACTGATCTTTAGAAAAGTGTTATTATCTTTAGGCAACATGCAGGCAACAAAGGCCAGTACAGCCTGAAAAATACTGACTTACAGTGGTAAAAATTTAAGTGAAAAGAAAACTCATCTGAACTTTTGATGGAAGAAGCCTGTATCAAGGTGAGTCTCTAAACTTGGATTTTTATTTTTTTTTTGTGCAGTATGAATAAACTTATCATGCCCAGAGGAACTACAATTCAAGACAGATATGAACATGTGATCTTATGTTCAAGATGCGTATTCTTGAATGATAGGTAATTTTCCCCTGTTAATTATCAAAGTCAGGCTAAATGCAGCAAGTCTGCGCTCTGTTCCTGAGCGCTTGCTAATTCTGTTGGTTTGCTTTGTAGTTGTACCCAGATTATGAAAAAATATCCCTATTGCTTACTCCATGCGGATAAGACAACATTAATTTGTTCATTTCAGTTTGGAATCAAGAAACAAAATGTGATAGCTATTTCTCCAGTATTTTTTGCTGAACTCTAACTTCATATGCCTACATGGTAGGCAGTTTGGACTCTTAAAACAGTGCACTGGCTTTGGCTGAGACAGACTTAATTCCCTTCATAGTAGCTCTGTGGTTCTGTGTCTTGGATTTGTGACAAAAACAGTATTAGCAGCACATGAAGGTTTTAGTTATTGTTGAGCAGTGCTTGTATCTCACACTGCCTTGCCAGTGAAGAGATGGATGTGCACAAGAAGTTGTGAGGGGACACAGCCCCAACAGCTGACCTCAGCTGACACAGGGACATCTCAGACCATGTGGCATCAGGCTGAGCAATATAAGATGGGGTAAACAGGAGCAAGGGGTAAACATTCACGATTAAGGCATTTGTCTTCCTAAGTCACTGTTACATGTGATGGAGCCTGACTTTCCCAGAGATGGCTGAACACCTACCTGCCCATGAGAGTGGATGAATAACTGAATTTAATTTGTTTTCACATACAGCTTTTGCTCTCCCTATTATACCATCTTTATCTCAGTCTAAGAGTTTTCTCACTTTTACCCTTCCATATCTCTCCCCCATCCCACTTGGATGAGTGACTGTCTGTTTGGGGCTCAGATGCCCATTGGGTTTAAAACACAACATACAAGAACTCACCTACATAGGATCAACTTTCCCTCCATTCCCAAAGCCTAAAGAGGATCTACAATTTCAGGGTCTACTTTAAGTTATAGAAATAAATTAATTTTGTTTGAGAGAAGTGACAATCAATAGTTAGACTTAGACTTAATCAATAGACTTAGACTTAAGCCTTTGGACAACCCTTGGTAGAAATGTCCCTCTGTAACAATGGTGGGTTTCTCTTTGCTTTTTTTTCTCTCCCCCCTGTGTACTGGTTTTGAATGGCAAGGTTTTGTAGTAGAGGCAGGGGGCTGCAGGGTTGGCTTCTGTGAGAAGCTGCCAGAAGGTTCCCCCATATCTGATACAGCAAATGCCAGCTGGCTCCAAGAGGGACCTGCCATTGGCCAAAGCTGAGCCCATCAGTGAGAGTAGTAGCATCTCTGGGATAGTGTATTTAAGATGCAGGGGGTGTGTGTGTACAGCTGGAGGAGAGAAGTGAGAATGCATGAGAACAACAACTCTGCAGACATCAGGGTCAGTGCAGAAGGAGGGGAAGGAGGGGTTCCAGGCACTGGAGCAGGGATTCCTCTGCAGCCCATGGCACAGACCATGGTGAGTCAGCTGTCCCCCTGCGGCCCACTGAGGTTCATTGTGGAGCTAAGATCCATCTGCAGCCCATACTGCAGCAGGTGGATGCATGAAGGAGGCTGTGATCACATGGAGAGGAGCCCCTGCTGAAGCAGGCTCCTGGCAGGACCTGCGGTCCTGAGAAGAAAGGAGCCCACACTGAGAAGAAAGGAGCCCACACTGGAGAAGGTTTGCTGGGACTTGTGAACCCATGTGGGACCCACGCTGGAGCAGTGTGTGAAGAACTTCAGCCATCGAAGGACTAACATTGACAAAGTTTGTGCCACTTAGGGGGAAGAGGAAGACTCTGTGAAGAAGTGAGGGGGAGGAATCTGTTTTTAAGATTTTGTTTTATTTCTTATTACTCTACTCAGAGTTGATTAGTAAAAAACTAATTTCCCTTAGTTGAGTCAGTTTTACCTGTGACAGCAATTGGTGAGTGATTTCCCCCTGTCCCTATTTGGACCCAAGAGCCTTTTGTTATAATTTTCCTCCCCTGTCCATTTGAGGAGGGGGAGTGATAGAGTGGCTCGGTGGTCACCTGACATCCAGCACACATCACCCTGTAAGTAGGTAACAGTCATATGTATCTTACCCTTGGGAATTAATTAAAAGATGAAGGAAGGAGAAATGGAGGGGTTTGAAGGACTAGGAATCAGAATGGGAACAATTTCAGAAGTGGAAAAAGATGTACAGCAATTGAAAGGACTTTATGATACAGACTTTACAGTTATTATGTATATACACATTGTATGTTTCCCCAGAATTTGTATCTCCCGGGCATGCCCAGGCTTATCCACTTCCCTGCTTCCCTGCTTATTGGCTGGAGAGGCTGCAGAGAGGAGACAGCCTCCATTCGCCCTTTCCTTCCCCGGTTCCTCCTACGTTCCTCCCCCTTTTGCCTGTGTCCCTATCCTGATTTGTTCACCCTCCTGTCTGTTTCATGCACCACCCCATGTTCTGGCCCTTTCCCTGCCGGAGCTGAAAAAGAATTCCGTGCACGCTTGAATAAAGTATTCTACCTGCACCCTACCTTGTCTCCTGAACCTGTGCTGTGCCACGGCCCCTTCCCCCTTTCGGACCGCGGCAGAGGGGGAAACTAGAAATGGTTGATAGTGATAAAGACAAGAGATTTTATTAATATCCAACTTTGGATATTTTTTCCTTCATAAAACACAGAAAAAATGCACATTAAAGGGAAGAATACTTAATTTTTGAAACATGCTGACAGTAGCATGTAACAAATATTTATTTTTGCAAATTAAATAAATTAAAATCAATGTAGATATTCCTACAAATACCAGATTGAGGATTGGACATATCATTAGATCATAAAACTTATTTATCTTTATATCAATGCTAATATATAGGAACCTCTTTTACCTTCAGATGCCCCAGATGTGACAAAAATACATAGCAAATAATTCTCTGTAATTTTACTATTAGAGTATAATCCCAACTGATTATCCCAAATTTAGTTTCTTCACTGGAGTCATGAAAATGCTACATGATGTTGAAGAAAGGCTTATTTTATTGCCAAGGCAGGAGCGTTATATAGTAATAATAATAAAAATATCTAAAGAAGTAAAATCACTACTTGCGTACCTTGGACTTTCTTGAAAACCCTTGTGCTCATAAACTTTAAAAATCTGTCTGCATAAAAACTTGGTCGGTGAACTGAAACAGTGTCCTGTGAAATTGAAAAAGGTCTCAGTCACATTTTCCATAAGTAAATCACAAGCAAAGTGTCAAGAAAGAAGCTGGACATCTCAGGTGAACTGTATTATACATTTCAGGCATACTCAAAACTAGTGAATCATAACAATTTTTCCCTTTTAAAGGTTGATTTTTCTAGAACTTTTTTTAAGTATTCAATTTATGAAATAATGAGTTATGAATTATACAGCTATATGCTGCAAAATCTTCCAAGTATTTGAAATGTGTTTTTTTCACACAATGTGTATTTTTCAGTTACAAATCCATCAATGTCCTGCTAAGTGGCTGGTCTTATGTAAGTTATAAGGACAAGCTGATAATATTAGTTGTTTTTTTGAAAGCTCAACAAATAAAATCAGAACATGTATTGGGAATATTTCAGAAACAGCCCAAACCACATGGTGATGTTAGACTACAAATATACCAGAGCTAGCTTTTTTCCGGTTAATATAAATCAAAGTTCCATTAGCTAAAATATTAGCAGTTTAAAAAATAATGAAATCTACTTACCCCATCATAAACAAGAGCTTTCCAAGAATGTTCCAGCTTCTTCATTAACCTAAGCATGTAAAAACAAAATCAGAACTGCTTTGTAAAATTTTCACATTTATAAGTAACTTCAGAATAGCTTATTCAATGAAAACTCAAAATTCAACTTACCTATAAGACTGGAGAATATCAATAATACCCATAAATAGAAGCAGCTTTTCTCCTTTATGGTTTTTTGCAGGAATACCTCCCATTCTAAGAGAAATAGAAAAAAACCCTAGTTAGATTATATATTAATTATGTAAATTATGTATTAATGTGCTTTTCCAAAATTTCTTACAGACAGAAAAAGCAACAGTATCAAGCTGAGTATCCTAACTACATGGGCCTCCAGTCGGTCCAGTGTATTTTCTCAGCCATGACCTTAAAAAACAAGAATGTTCATCCTAAGACCCTGTCTTCCTACTCCACCACCTAGAAAAAAGGGTCCATTGTTTTAGAACCAGAAATCCAATTTTCAGTTTTGTTCACATTCACGAGTCCACTACAAAACCAGAAGTAAAAGTGACTGAGGATGCAGCTCATGCAGTACCTCTAAATAATTTTTAGCAGTTTGAGAAACAAAAAACTAAAGCAGCTATCAAAGACATAGTTGAGAGTATTTTCCCCATTCTGCCACTAAAGCAACAAGAGAGGCCTGGTTACCAACTATTAAACCTTCTCTTTTTTTGGCATAGGAAGGGGGGTGGGGTGGTGTGGTAGCAGGGTGTGGTGGGAGTAGGGGTGGGCAGTAGGGGAGAGGGAAACACATTTTTTATTATTCTAGGCATAAAGGAAACCTTGTAAGAATCAGTGAAGTTTAACTTAC
This sequence comes from Lepidothrix coronata, assembly GCF_001604755.1. Taxonomy (NCBI): domain Eukaryota; kingdom Metazoa; phylum Chordata; class Aves; order Passeriformes; family Pipridae; genus Lepidothrix; species Lepidothrix coronata. The sequence continues at coordinate 2,092,954 of NW_016690194.1, forward strand.
TGTAAAATCCCATTACCATGAACTCCAGCTCACTTAACTGGTCAGACATTCAGAAGTGTTAAACAGTTAACAAAACGATACTCTGTCAGCTTTTCCTGGAAGTTATGACTAGAAATGAAACACAGTGCTAGCAGCAGTTATTGCTGCTGGGTATCCATTCTCATCCTCTTCTTTATATAGCTTTACAATGAACCACAGCAGAAGACTGACCTAGGGGTCTTTTCTGTAAGATCTAGGCTTAGTTTCATCCACCTAAGTGAGGTTTGTCCCAATAGTAGTTATGTCAATATGAGAGAGGAGATAGTGCAGGGAGCCCAGGAAGGACTCTACTGCTGCAGTAGGCTTTCACTACACTTCTCAGGTTATGTGTATATATTATATATGATCTATATTAGCTCAAGTGATGTGGAGTGCAGGGTGGGCTTCCATGTATGAACACTTTCTGGAATGACCTATATAATCAACTTTCCCAACACCCCTCAAAACTGCCAACACAACACCTCTACCACCATACGATGCACCATAGCATTGACCATCTTCTGTGTGAATGTGAGTGAGCTGTAAAAACTGAGTGAAATAAAGCTCTGTCTAATTTATATTCTAGAGCTCTGAACATCTGAAAACTCTCTATGAATGCTAAATATCATAATTTTCCCATTTGTTTGCTGTGGGTTTAAGCACGTTTCTGTATCATTAGTTGGTATTTACCTACACAGGAGAAAAGTAGATCCTGAATTTAAAATTAAATTCTCATTATAATGAAGGAATGATTATATACAATGCTGAATGGTGAAGATAATGCTCTTACTAGCACTTAATATATTATGAGGGAAATAGAATAACTATTGTTTATATAATCAAATTTCTACTGCACTTTTTACTAGACAGAAAAATAAGATGAAAGAAGCAGTTCTTAATCTCAGGAAATATCATATATGACTGCACTTCAGTGGCTGAAGATACCGTTCTATGTATTGAGCATACTAGTTCAAGATGAAAATGACCACTGTAGGAATATCCATGTCAATGTGAACAAATAATTTTTGCTTATGTCTCACCATGCTGCTTCCAATTAAAATTAGATTATAGTAGGGACTCTTGTAATAGCTGTCTTATAACATCTCTTTTACAAAAGAATGCATTTGTGCATACATAAGTCACTCTGAACTAACCAAATTTGCTGTCATGTATTTAAAGATGATCAATCTATTAATCAACATTTTAATTTCATGTTCTATGGCAAATCTTGATGATGCAGCTTTTGGAAAACAAACAAAAAGGCTCAGTCTTTCAATTTCTGAAATGCAGTGTACTCATGAATGTTTTGCCTGTTAATAGTTTTAATAGTAACCTTAAGAGCAGGTTATGGCACTTACGTGTTTGTTGTCTCTGTGGTGACAGAGTCCCCCGACTTCCCAGGGCCCTGTATAGACTCCATAGCTGTGGAATAGAGAACTTTCTGCCCTCCATGACGTTTTGTGTCTGCTGCACTTTGGGAACCCTCTTCCTCTTTGTCCTTCATGTCACTGTTCAGTATGTGGATTCCCAGTAGCAGACTGTAATCCATGATCTTAAAACTTTCTAGAACCTACCAACAAAGAAGAAAAGGCTATACTGAAAAAAAGAAGAGTTACACAGCAGCATTTTGCAAACCTAAGCAAAATCATACCTTCAAGGCACAAGCTTGTCTTGTTAGGAAAATGTGTGAAATTATAGTTAAAAATCCTTTACTATCCCACACAAGTCATAGTGATAGTTATCTATTTAGCTCAATGTTCTTGTTATAAGTGCAAAAGAAAGATGCATAGCTGAAATGCAACCTGATATTATTTTGTGGACAAGGAAGATAATTCTAGGCAGCACCTTTTTGTTGATAGCAAATAATCAATTAATAGTTCCATCATATACTTATGAAGTACAGACTTTTTAAAGTAATCTCTAATGCATGTTCAAGACCTTACTGAGCATTTTGCCTATATTACTCTCTATCTCTTTTCCACCTTCTGTTTAAAACAGAGAGTGCGTTCTTTGAGAACTTTCAAGTGACAAAAAAGCATTTGCTCCCACCCTCTCATTAACAGCTGATGGGATATGAGTACAAAAATAATGCACTTCTCCATTAGGCTAAATATGGCCTACCTAAACTCAAACACAAGTTTTACTTCTGAATTATGACTTAATTAACCAGCCTTCTCTTCTAGCTCTACCAACCATTTTTGTCTCTATCAGTAGGCAAGTCCCCTTTCTTTTCTCATACACCTGTACTGTCAAGAGTTTCGAGTCAGCTACACTGTTATGAAGTCTGGGATGCTGCCATTGAAAGGCAAAATACAGTTCAAGTCAATATCTAAACATGAACTAAAACAAGCTGTGATCACATCTAGTAATATAACCAAACTGTTTGCAGACAGCAACTGTGTTAAATGTCTTACATAACAGCATTGCTAAGTGGAGGGAGAAAAACTAGTAAAAACCAGGAGGGATATTGCTGTGCCACTCACCTCTCCTTTACCTCATGCAGCTCAGCAATGATTCGTGGTACATTTTGACACATAATGTCCTAAGATAATGGTAATGTAATTTTTGGTACAGAATCAAGAGGCAACAGTACATATTTTTACATGAACAAGAACAAAATGTGATTTTGCAGAAATGACAGATCACTAAGTCCAGGTATGTAATTTTGATGAAGATTATCCAAGTACAAATATTTTTATACAAAACACTGAGATGGTTAAGTAGAAACATTCCTTCTCTTATGAAAAAAAAAGAGCAGTTTCAGCACCTCCACAGGTTTAAAACATAATTGGCAGTAAATCATGGATGCATACTAAATCAGTTGATCTGTATATCTTACCATAAGGTTTATACACCACTAACCCTAATTGTAGCAAAAAACCTCATTGCTCAGATAACCAGAATAGTGAAGAAACAAAACATAACACACTGTAATCCAAGTGCAGAAAGGCACAGCCTCATTCTGATTTCCAAACACAAGGGGTGACTTTAGAAGACGTGGTATGTTTGTTCTTGATCAAAGTAATTCTGCGCTGTGGCAGGTTAGTTCAAATGGAACAAGAAAAAGGCTGTTAATGTATCCCCTTGGTACTCCCACAGCACCTTCTGATGACAGATCTCACACAGGATTTCAGCCACAACAAAAATATGTATTCGAAATTACCATACAATAAGATCCTAAAATTGTACTGTGCATTGTGTGGGAATGTTGGTGGCTAGTAACTTCCTTGTTTATGATCATAAATTGCAAAAACAGCATGGCTAACAGGTACAAAGGCACTTGGTGCCAAAAAGTTCTAGAATTTTGTTTACTGCTTACTTTTGCTACCCTTTACTCAGAATTTCATAAAAAAAAAGGAAATAGCAAATGTTTGCCATCAAATACTGAAAGCAGATTGTGGGTAAGCTGAAAAATAACACCTTAGTAGTACAGTAAGCAACACTGTCTATGCAAAGCCAGACTACAGCACCTAGTCAGGCCTGGAAAAACTACTGCTATTTTTATTTTACAGTTATAAACTACTGCTGACACCTCTGTCTTCAACCTATTCCTTACTGGCTGTTGAATTAGATCACATTAGAGACATGATTTTACTGCACTAATTAGATAACCTATGTCTAGGACTGGATGTAACTTCATGGAAGGCTGTGGTGTAATTTGCTGCTCCTTCTTCCCCAGGGACCTCTAATGTGATAAAATTAATCTTTCTGACTGCATCAATTTACCATTGCCACTTAAACTCATAATACTTGTACAATACAATGGACTATTCTTTGACAATTTATGACTTTGTCACAGGATTATTAAAAAGCATCATAAGAACAAGTAGCTATTTTGTTATTCTAGTTCATGAGACTGAAACATCTGCACATCCAATGGATTAACTGCCCTACAGATTCTTACAAATAGCACGTAGCATATGAACTGTAACCCTTGCCCCCCAGACAGTCTGTTCATGGCCCTACTCAGAGGTAGGACTGTCCTGTTCAACAAAGTCTCTTTAAGATATTATAACATGATGTGGCCCTCTGTCTGCCTACAGGTTTGATGTACAGTTCTGATGACTTCCCCTTACAAATTTGATAACCAAACCAACCACTCCTTATGCAAATGCACCTTTTTGAACACATCAAAGCATGTTTCACTCCCCATCTGTTTCTGATGAAAATTCTGGTAAGAAATAATTACCAGAATAACAAGGAGGAATCAGCACTCAACAAAAACTTACTTTGTGTCAAACTCTCAGCCTGTATTAAGACGGAATTTTACTTAATCTGTGGGATTTCCAGCTGAATATATCTGAAGGGTTCTCACATATGTATCTTCATGAATATTTAAAATACCAAATTGTGAAAATTTTTAAATGTGTAGGTAACGTTTTCCACACACAGTTGTAAAAACCAATCTGGTTTGCTGAGGACAAGTTACAAAATGCAGCACATCGAGATATTTCTGGGCATGCAGCATTCTATGAGAACATAAAAAAAGCACAAGCTTTTTCCCACGCCAAGGTTTACTTGGAGATACCTTTGACAACTTTAGAAAGAACTGCTTTTAAGATGCAGCAAGTTTTGCTACAAAGGCACCAAAATGATAACCTAATCTAATGAAAAAAACACTCAAATAAATCACAGTATTACATAGCAAAAGTATTCATAGCAAAAGGAGAAAGACCTGTAAAACACCTGATGTGAAATCACTAGAAATTGACATTAACTACCAGAAATACACTACTTTTGTAGTTAAAGTGAGAGAAATTGAATCTGTGCTAATGTAACCACCCTAAAATGTACCTTGTTAGCAAAATGGCACTATGAGATTTCAGCAATATAGTCTTAATCATGCTGTGTACTAAAAACAAAGTGTTGCATTTGATAATGACAAGTAAACCTTCAGTTCATCAACTTGACATTACATTGTTCACCTCATTTGCTTTGCCTGATGCAGGACACGGTTGGCCCTCCTGGCTGCCAGGACACTGCTGACTCATATTCAACTTGCCATCAACCAGGACCTCCAGGTCCCTTTTTATGGCACTACTTTCCAGCATCTCATGCCCCAGTCTGTACAAACATCAAGAGTTGCCCCACCTCAGGTGCAGAATCCGGCACTTTCCCTTGTTGAACTTCATACGGGTGGTGATTGCCCACTCCTCTAATTTGGTGAGGTCTCTCTGCAGGCCCTCCTTGCCTTCGTGGGAGTCAACAGCTCCTCCTAGTTTTCTTTCATCTGCAAACTTGCTTAGTATCCCTTTCAGTCCTGCGTCCAAGTCATTTATGAAGATGCTGAAGATGTTGAACCCCACTAGTGACAGGTCACCAGTCTGATGTCACCCCATTAACTATTACCCTCTGTGATCGACCTGGAGCCAACTGCTCACCCACTACATGATGTGTTCATCCAGCTGCGTGCTGGAGAGTTTGTCCAGCAGGATCCTGTCAGAGACAGTATTGAAAGCTTTACTGAAATCCAAAAAGATTCCATCAACTGACTTCCCTTGATCAGCTAGGTGAGTTACCTTGTCATAAAAGGAAATCAGGTTGGAAAGGCACCATATTCCTGTCATGAGGCCATATACTGACTGTGGCCAATGGCTGTGTTGTTTCCGAAGTGTTTTTCAATACTTCCCAGAATAATCTTCTCCTAAACTTTACCAGGCACTGAAGCGAGACTGAAAGGCCCCTAGCTTCTCTGGTCCTCCTTCTTGCCCTTCTTGAAAATGGGGCAACGTTCACCAGCTTCCAGTCAGCTGGGACATGTTCAGATTCCCAAGACTGCTCAAAAATCATTGGGAGAGATTTTGCGATTACATCAGCAATCCTTTTCAGGATTGTAGGATGAATTCTCAAAATATATTAACTAACACTCCAAAAACTAACCATGCCTTTTCTGATTTTAAAAGTAAAAGTAAAGAGAAAATTGCAATGTCAATTGGTACTACAGAAGTGATAATATATAAAGATACAAGAGATCTGTAGCATTATGCCATGTCCATTTTCCTCAAACTAGCATTTCTGACAGAGGCCCTTCATCTAAGATTAATACCTTCTCCACCACCCTGCCACACAATGCCATGTTTTATTTCTGTTATATGCTGCAGTTTAATACTTCGTTAAGTTGTGTCAATGCTACTGCTTGTGAGGACATGCTGCAGAGTGGGTCACTGAAATTATTTGGGTTAAGTAATAATCTGTGTGGATCCTTCGAGATAGAAAAAAGAGAAGAAAAACAACACACACACAATACAAACACTACCAATGGATTTGGAAGATTCAGTGAATAAATTTGATCATACAATATCTCTATCACAGTTGCTTCAGCACAAAACAGATATGTATTCATGCCAAAAAGCTTTTGCAGCAACTGGCTAAAACAGCAGCGATGTAAGTAATACTCAGACCTCAAACTTAGGAGATATGACCATTTTGTCTTCAACTTTGAATTTCCTTATCTTTCCAGGTTTCTTTGTTAGTCACTTTTAAAATGTGATTTCCTAAGAAAAGTCCATAATATTGATAAAAATTTGATAATATAATAAAATTAAAATGCAGACTCTCAAAAGTCATTCAATTCTCAATAACAAATATATCTTGAAATTATTTTTTTGTTCTTAAAAACTGAATGACCACAATTTGCTTAATTTTCATTGCTTCTGTAACAGATACTTTGCTATACAGGTATCAATATATTAGTTGTTCTAATGTTAACTCAGAAATGAAAAAGGGTAACCACATACTTTTGTTCAAAACCTTCCTCAACACCTGCATGAAATTTTGACAAATGTAGAGAGTATCCCTAAGGAACTGTGCTTTTTACTTTTCCAACAACAGACCATTTCCAGTTATTGCTACTGAATGTCTGAAAAATGAAAAGCAAAACAAAAACCCCCTCAAACGCAATAACAAATCAAACTATATAAAAATAATACTGATAAGATTCAATTTTGGTATAAATAGGCTCAATTTCTATTTAAAATTGAGTAATTTAAAATTACCAGAAGCGAAATCCCATAATATAAAAAGCTGAATTCTGTTGCTTGGTTTCTAATTTTATTTAAAATTTTAGTAGCAATGCATCTTGTCCTTCATGTCTTGAAATATTTTAAGCAGAGAGAAAAAAAAACGCCACTTGAACTCCTACTCTGACCACCAGACGAAAAATTAGGTTCACACACTTCAACCTTCCAGCTAGATATTAGTTAAATAATCTTGACAATAATTCTATGAGGCATCTAATAATTCTCTTAACTTTCTAATGCAAAAATACACTGTAAAAATTAAGTGGTCTGCCACTGGGGAAACAACACTGAGACAATCCATCAGGAAAAGTTTTGGTTTCCTCATCTGCAGTAAGACTCGCCTTAAGGAAAAAGGTAAAAAAGGAAATGGTGAAGATGATTTGAATCTCAATTCTAAGTAATAGCTGTATTTACAGAGAGAAGTAACTTATTTTTCCACGATATTCCCAATAAGAAATCATAAAACACACTGTTATAAGTTATCAATCTGAGAGAGGAAATTTTTCTTTCTCTGCTTCCCTGTAAGAGAAACAGAGTTCAAATAGGGAAGGGGGAAGGGAATCAATTAGCCTTACAAAAGAAATGGCTGGCCAGGCTGCATTCCATGCTAATGGCCCATTGAATGCTGGAGTGAGGGGGGGAAGGTTTTGGAAATTTGAGGGAGCTGGGTGCCCGGACAGAGGACAGGTCAGACCGTGCGGAGTTCTCTTGCCGGGATGGAGACAGGGACTGTGTCCAGGCATTTCTGGAGGAAAAGCCTGGGAGCCAGTCTTTCTGGTTCTTTCGTCCTGGTGAGGCCTGACCACCGGCCTTGCACCGCCACTGCCTCGTAACTCCAGCCGGGACCTACTGGGTTTTTTTTCATCAGAGAGGTCTGTGCTTGCTGAGAGAGAAGGGGAGAGCCTTGGAACACCGTCATCTGGGAACAGTGAGTCCCACAGGGGTAAACTGCTTTTCCTTCTGCCTTTCTCCCATTGGGGGAAGGGTCTTCTTTTTCCTTTCGGTTTCTCCCGCGATCCGAGACCACCCCCAGACCCCCTTCCCGCGCCATGACCGCCAGGGCCCGACAGCGCCCCCTGCAGGCCAACACCGAGCACTGCAGGCTCTGCACCTCCAGCGACCCAACAGCGCCCCCTGCAGGCCACGATTAGGACTGCGCTAAAGGACAGAGAAGTGTTCATTCAGACCTTTTTTTGTTGTTTTTTTTTTTTTTCTAGGATTACTGTCTAGTTTTTTTGTGTTCTGTTACTGTTTTTGCCAACATACATATATCTTTTAATAAAGGGTTGTTATTTCTTCTGTTTTTTCCACACTTCCTCAATTAAAGCCCCTTAATTTTGAATTTACAATTGCTGAGAGAGAGAAGTTTTGGTCTATCTCATAACTCATCCTCTTTAGTAAACATTCCAGTCTTATCAGACTGTGACACACGCATACTTTGCCTACTCATAGGTCATTAGTACTTCAGCTGATAGCTCAAAAAATACCCTTTCTATAGATACAAAAATCTAATTAACCACTGCAAAATAAAATTCCCCAGTTTTACAGTGAGTTGTCTTGTCTGTTTGCGTAAAACATTTCTTAACATAGTTTTAAATGTGACAGGATCCCTAAGGTCACAAAGTTAACTAAGAAGAACCAGTTTTGAGTCTGCAAGACAGCTCTCAAATATGATTCATTAAGAAAACAAGTTATTTTTAAGTAACAAATGAAAATCACTAGTGCTTTTATATACTCTGGCCCACTTTCTCGCCATGTTTTTAAATCGGTGGGGAATAAATTTTAACTTCAGTTTTTAGAATATAATAACTTTGCCATTTTGCTGGGGTGTTTTATTCCACATTTCAGGATAAATAAATATATTCTGCTTAATTTGCATAATTTATTTTCTTCTACGATATTTATATAGCTGTAAAGGTGTTATGAAGAGGACAGAAAAGTACTAGGGCCTGACAAAGAGAGGCTATCTGAGTGCATACAGGTAAACATCTTACAAAGTAGACATTAACAGCAAAGTAAAGAGCATGAGGAAGAATACTTGGAATCTTTTTTTTCCATCTGCCCAGTTTTTAGAGCTAACTGAATTTACATGCACCCGTACTTTTAGCCCTTTTCAATTATTTTTCTCTTGAATTCAGCAACAGATGAAATTGGAAAAACAAAACAAGGGTTGGTATTAATAGAATATCCCCAATTTCTGCATATGACTAGCTGACATTCAAGAACATGCCATATCTCTATGCTTCACACGCTAACATCTTACAAATGCAGAATCTTGTGATCACCTGGAATACATATCTCTTGTATAAAGTTATATCAATATGCTTTCTCAGGTAACTAGATGAGAAACAGTTTGTAGAATAATATCTCTGTATAACCATGATATCATCTCTTTTAAAAGGGACTTCCTTTGTTTTTTCTTCTAATAAGCAATTACCAATTCTTCTGTATGGTAAGGGATTACAGGGAAGATACAAAGAGTGCTTTCATAATCAAATGACTAGACCATATTCTTATGAGATGTGCTAGTATAGCTTTCCTACAGTATTTTTTGACATGTACTTCTATAAAACTCCATCTCCATTTTTAACATGGAATGAGCAAAAGACAAACTCTGTTACTTATGTGTTTGGACTGCAAATTCCAGCAGAATAGATGTCTTCCACATGCTTTCTACCTAGAACAGAGGTAATTTGTATTTATTAAACTGCGTAAGAGCACCAGTAAAAACCAAATAAATAATAATGGATGCCTGATTCTGTATCAGCTATGAAATATGGAATGCTACCATCAATTCACTTCTAGCCTTTCTCATACAGATTCATGCTAATGTTATTTGTATCTAATGCACCACTTAAGTGCCATAGCTTATCCTTTGTCCCACAGAATTATTCCTCTGAACCAGAACAAGTTCTGCAGGATTAGGTGTTTATAACAAAACACAACAGCAGCTAAGTTTGATGTGGAGTTTTATTTTCTGCTCCTTTGAAAGAAATCCTCAAATGTACTTCAAACCATCTTCAATGTCTTTGGTGACTTTATTTTTATTTAGTACTTGCTTACGTGCCATAACACTCAATTCTTGGTCTCTTTCATGAGCAGAATTTTGTTTGGAAATTGGAGAATCTGCTAATTCTTTAATAAATCACAATTTTATACAATGTTCAGAGTAGCTAGCAGCATGATTACTTAAAAAAAAAAATCACAACTACTGAAACTAGCTTCCAACACTCTCAGTAATTACCATTACACAAAATACAGAACCATTTGCTTTCCAGATTAAAGCACTCTGAAGTGAATAGCACTTCAAAGCAAAGATTTTTAAGAAAGCTATTCAGGCAAATGAAATTATTTATTTTTAGTACCATTTGCATATAACGTGTCCCCTGTCTCCACACATGGCCCACCAAAGTAACTATGATAGTGCCTGCGGGCAAGGATAGAATAGCTACAGTAAGCCTGAGCAATAGTCTGGAGTTTAAAAGCTAGTTCAAATTTTTTAATTGTGTGCATTGTATGTATGATAAACTCACGAATGCTACATCTTTGGGAACACTGTAATGTTACATGCCTTGGTTTAGTTAAGGTGCAAAAACTGCAAGATGGTCTACGAGCAGAGCTTTCAGACCCTGTCACCTTGGGAGTGAACATAACAAGCCAGGGAGGCAGGAGCTGGACAATGCTATCAAACAGCGCCTGTCCCAAAGCAGGTAATCTGGAGTGGCCACTGGAGGCACTTGCCCATGACAGATCATTACAACCTACTCAGCTCCATTCTCTAACTGGGCAGGTCTTGCATCTCTCCACCAGTGCTGAAGGGACTGATACTCCAGCAGTGGTCCACCACTGCAGTACTCCATTCCCCTGGGGAGGAGCTCCGTATCAGCTGTCAAGATATTTTGTGTCAGCTGAGCAGATGCATCAGGAGACCAGTTTAACTAAGCAAGATAAAAATGGAGAAACATTGCCTCAGCAGGTAGGGATTGCCAAGGAAGTCAAAGCTCAGATAGAGTTCAGACTGACAAGGGATATCAAAGAAGAGCTTCTACTGCTAGTGGGAAGAGGCTGACCAAGGAAAATGAGGGCCCATTGCTGGATGGGGTAGGTGATTTAATGACAGCAGACATATATCATAGCAGGTCCCTACCACCATCTTTGTCATCACTTGTGAATTCTGTCAGGCCTCCAAAATTAGTGATGGAACTTAAGAAGGAGAGGGGCTACCAGCCAGAGATTTTCATATTAAAGAAGCAGGAAAAAACCTCCATTGCTTCCTGATTCCGATTGCAAATATAAACAATGAAAATATAATCCAAATTTAAGCAATACAGAAGTGAATTTCTTAGACCTGAAATACTGGGAAGATCAAAAATTTTCTTCCTTAGATAAATTCTTTATTCCAGTGCCTACACTAACTTTCTCACTTTGAAGTAACAGTATGTACTGGGTCTGGCTGAGATGGAATTCATTTTCCCTCAGCAGACCTCACAGTGCTCTGTTTGCATTGGTAGCCAGAAAGGTGTTGACAACACACCAGTGTTTTGGCTACTGCTCTGAAGGTGCATCAGGTAGATGCTCACATACCCAAAAGTCACACCACTGAAGAACATCAGAACAATAAACAGGTGGGTAAGGTTGTCGAGACAGGAATAGCCCAGGTAGACTTGGATTAGAAGCAGAAGGACGGGCTATTTATAGCCTGATGGGCCCATGAAACATCAGGACATCTAGGAAGAGATGCAATATACAGATGGGATTATATCGAGGGTTGGACCTGACCATGGAAGCGATTACACAGCTTATTCATGAATGTGGAATATGTGTGGCAATCAAGCAAGTCATGTGAGTAAAATCTTCCTGGAATAGAGTGCAGTGGCTGGGTTTCCAATATGGGGAGGCCTTGCAAATTGACTACATTGGACCACTACCACAAACAAGTCAAAGCAAGACCTACATACTCACCATGGTGGAGGCAACAACTGGCTGGCTGGAAACAGATTCTCTAAACCAGGCCACTGCTCAAAACACTATCTTAGGCCTTGAAAGGCACATTTTGTGGTGACATGAGAGAAATGAATCAGATAATGGGACTCACTTTTGGAATACTCTCATAAGTTCTTGGGCAAAGAAACATGGCATTGAGTGGATCTGTCATATCCCTTATCACCCACAAGCCTCTGGGAAGACTGAGAGGTATAATGGACTGTTGAAGACTATGTTAGGAGTGTTAGGCAATGGGGCACAGAAGCATTGGGATGCAAATTTAGCTGATCTCCCAACCGCCCTGGTCATGCCCAAACCAAACCCCTACACACTGTGGGAGGAAATAAGGTCCCTGTACTATAAATGGGGAAGTGGCTGGGGAGGTTGGTATGGGTTTCTTCTCCCATGGGAAAAGGCAAACCCATCTGTGGGATTGTCTCTGCTCAGGGACCAGGGTGTACTTGGTGGATAATGCAGAGGGATTGGGTGACTGGGTGTGTGCCTCAAGGAGACTTAACCTTGGGAGGAAAATAATCTGTGAAGTAATTTGTATGTTGCAGGACATAAAGTAACAGGAATGATATAAACTGACTCAGAGTGAATTTTCTGAGGAACAAGGAGTAGGTAACAATGACCCAAACCAGGCTGGTGTTGGTGCTCACTAATCAATTGTGCTGCGTTTCCTGTCCTGAACACCCATCCTGAGGAATGGAGCTCAAATCATGGATCTGGAGAGGTGGAGGAAGCCCACAAAATGGGAAAATAATATCCATATGTAATAGGATGGGGGATAGTAGTTAATGAAAATGTACAAATCTGTATTTTGGGTATAAAGATGGTTTAAGGATACAGTTTAAGTTATAGTTGGTAAGAAGGGATTTCTGTACTGAGAAATAAACACAATGGAAAAGTTAGAAGATATATAACTTATATGAGGACTGAGTATGATGCAAATGATACGGTGTGAGATTCTGGATCTGAATCTCACTTAATTATTGATATGGGTCAGAACCAACTCACTGTGAGTGTGTGTGTGCATGTGGGGAAGGGCTGGGCCTGGACTTGCCAATCCATGGTAAGGCCTGCACATCAGGCCTGTGCTGAGGGCATAGGGCAGAGTCAGAAGGCAAGTCCTGCAGCCCACGCAGAGCACACGGTAGAGCTGCAGGCCCTGCAGCCAGACTGTCAGTCAAGGCAGAGCTGCCTGGTAGCACGACCACACCAAACCCCTGCAGCTTGTGACTGGCTACAGCACAACTCACTCTGGCCTGGAAGGCACTGACCGCATATCCTGCCTGGGAGGAAAACTGAACTCTATAAATACATGAGACTCCATGCAGTCTCCCTCTTCTTCTCCTCTCTCTCTCTTCTCCCTCTCCAGCCAGCACCATGTGAGTCATTGAATCCTGTTGGTAACCATTTTTTCCTTTCCTTTCTCTCCTTCTCTCTTTCTTTACCTTTTAATCATGTTTCTTTTACTCTTTTCCTTCTCTTGTGGGTAACTTAAAACCAATGAACTGTGTTTTACTAAAGCTGTTATATGGATTGTTTTAGTGGATGTTTCCTGTGGAATGGGTCTTTGTGCTGAATGTTTTAGTGAAATGCTTTTTTCTTGGTTGTATTTTAACGCCTTTAAAAACCTTTTGCCAAAATATCTTATTTTTCTCACTAAATTAAAAAGAATTTCTCTTAGAGAAGAGTGTGTGACTTTTTCTGTGGATGCTAATTAGAAGTTATAATGAACCAAAAGGCTTTTGAAAAGTCTTAAATAAAAAATGTAACCACTCTGGGCAGTTTATAGCTTAATCTGGAATGCAACATATGGGATAAAGGGTGGAGACTGTATTGAGTCTGGCTGAAATGGAGTTAATTTTCTCATAGGAGCCCTCACAGTGCTGTGCTTTGCACTGGTACCTAGAAAGCTGTTGATAACACACCAGTGTTTTGGCTCCTGCTGAGTAGCACTGGCACAGCATCAGTGCTATCTCTCTAGCATTCCCCCTCATCAAGGACTGGGGGTGTGCAAGATCCTGGGAGGGGACACAACAAGACCAGCTGACCCAATTTAACCAAAGGAATATTCCATACCATATGACGTTGGCTCAGATATAAAAGCTAAGGAAAGAAGGAGGAAGGGGAGGCATTTATTATTTACAGTGTTTGCCCTCCAGAGCAACTGCTACATGTGTTGAAGCCCTGCTTCCCAGAAACTAGCTGAACATTGCTTGGTGATGGGAAGTAGAGAATAAACCTATTTTTTTTTCTCTTTGCTTGTGTGGACACAAACTTTCGCTTTAGCTTTATCAAACTGCCTTATCTCAACCTCTGAGTTGTTTTCCATCTTATTTTTTCTTTCCCTTGTCCAGCTGGGAAAGGGAGTGATAGAGCAGCTTGGTAGGCACCTCATGTCCAGGCAAGGTCAACCCACCACAGAGTAAAAAGAGATGACAAGTTTTTAAGCCTTGAAAAGCTAATCAGTTATCACTCACACTGAGCAGCCATCCAAATGCCATGTGGGCAGTAAAAACCAGTGGCAAGACAGTCCCTTTCACAAAATGGATGGAATATCTCTACTCTTTCTAAAGGTGGAAGTGCAAGGCAGGTAGTCAGATCCCACTTCATTTGTTGAGCAAATTCAGCTATATGAAAAATAGCAGTGCCTGCTCCCTTTGTTTTATAACACAGAGTAAAACTTATTTGAATAGAAAAAAAAGTTAATTTTTTTACATACTTATAACTTCCAGTATGTGTATGTATATCTACAGATACACACAGACATATACTTCAATGTATGTATGTGTATTTATGTATAGATACTGGTTACTATAATTTTCTTTTTTTCTTTTAATAATTTTAAAATTTAACTGGGCCTTGACGAACTCTAGACTAACTTCAGAGTTGTTAATCTAAGATTACACACTGAAAAAAATTATATTAGTTCAGCACTGAAATAACATGTAGGAAGAATTTACCCAGACTTTCAAAGAACTAGTAAGAGTCCCTTTTATGTAACAAATAAATGACTGATTTTTGATTTTATTTTTCAGCCCAGTTCTCTCTTTTAGATTCCATTTATTATTTTCTATATAAAAGATTCCCCCAGGCTTTGACTGGGTAAGAAACCTTGGACAAGTGGGGGATGCACAAAAGGGCATCCATATCCTCAGACGTGACATACTGATGCATTCTGCATTATCACACATGGCAGGAGCTCAGGAAATACTCACTACAAAAAGCTACAGAAAGAACAATGTGTGGTGTTAGATAAATGTCTCACACTGAATATGTAGCTGAACATTAGGTCACCCAGTTTTACAAACAATCACCAGGCATTGCAGACTTCTGTGATAATTAAACAAAATATTCTAGTCATGTGCAAAAACAATGCTTTCCGTCTTGTACCACAGGTGGCAGCGAACAACAAACTCTGATATTCGGGATGCCTTTTCTGTGTTGAGTTCAGCCCACCCATTCTGATTTTTTATTATGAAACTCTTAAGATTCCCCTTAGACAAAGCCAATTTTTATTCTCCACAACCCCATGAACCTTGGGAAAATCAGAAACCTGGATAACTCCCCCTTTTCCTAATTTATGTTTTCTTACCTTTGCTACAGAGAAGAAACCCATTTTACAACAATTCTTTCTGTCATAACAGGAACTGATTCCATTCACCAAGGTCCTCTCAAGGAGCAATGGTGTGTATCCCTCTTCTGCCTTGAAAATGTTATGCGAACATTAAGCAGTGGCTTTCAGCTGAGGAAAAAATTACTTTGCTCCAGAAATAGTAGCAGGCAGCTCCTGCTGCCACTAGGCCTGCCTTCTCATTCCTAGCTCTTCTTAACCTACAAAGAGGCCAATTTACTGAAGGGGTACTAAGCTTGCAGCTCTGCATACAGATTATCATACATAACAATGGTACCACAGGGCTAATTGTGCCTCAGGAAAAATTAATTAAAATCTCCAAATTAGTGGAAATCATCATCATCATTATCATCATAATATCTACTGGACTTCGTTCCTGTGTTAATCCCTATTTCTACAGGTGGATCAGTGCAATCCTGGACACACAGAGAAATAGGAGGACAGCTCTGGAACTTGGGGTTGTGCTAGATGATAAATTCAATGAGTCAACACTGTGCTCTGGTGGCCAAAACGGCCAACTGTATCCTGGGGTGCATTAAGCACAGTGCATCCAACTGGTTTGAAAGAGGTGATTGTCCCACTACACTTGGCACTGGTGCAGACTCACCTCAAGTACTGTGTGCAGTTTTGGGCTCTATAGTGTAAGGAGGATACCTGTCCAAAGGAGTCAACAAAGATGGTAAAAGGACTACAGGGCATGAATTGTGAGGAGCAGATGAAGATATTAGATTTGCTCAGCTTAGAGAAGACTATGTGGGGGGACTCATTACTGTCCACAACTTCCTTATAAGAGTGGTAGAAAGGGTGGTGCTGATCTCTGGTGCCTGGTGATAGAGTGCAAGGGAACAGCTTAAAGCTGCATTGGGGAAGTTCAGATTGGGTATTAGGAAAAAGTTCTGTAGTGAGAGGGTGGTCAAACACTGGAACAAGTTTCCCAGGGAAGTGCTCATGGCACCTGGCCTGCTGGTGTTCAAGACGTATAGGGACATTCTGTTCTATGATTCTATGATCTCAGATGCCAAAAGCTCAACTAAAATACAGGCTTCAACAGACATCCATAGTTTTCCCTCATTGAACAGCATGGAAAACAAATGGAGTAAGCAACATACAGAGCCATGTTCTGTTCTGTGTTTTGCCAAGGTAAATCTAGAGCAGATGTAAACACAGAAAATTAAATAGTCAATAATTTTTACTCACTCGACAGTCCCGCTGTAGTGTTTTCATTAGTGCACTGTGCATTTCAGAGTCAAAATACAACCCTTCATGTATATCTTGCAAGAAATCCAAGTCTTTGAATGTAGGGTTGGACTTCTCCCTCTCTTTTCTTGATGCTCTCCGTTTGTATGTGGAGCCTTTCAAGTCGTATGTGAGATGCATTTTCAAGGCTCGTGGCAAAACATTGTTCATGACAACAATTCTAATATTAATGCCTCCTGACTGAACGCAGTACAGCCCATAAAATTTAGGTAGAAGAGTCCTTGGATTCTGGTTCAGATTCTAAAACAAAAGAGATATTGTTAGATAGGTCTATTTTCAGTAAACTTCCATGCTTAAGAAAGGGTTTTTTTCATAGCAAAGGACATTAACAAACTTCAAGAAAACTGTGTATGACTTTTTATTCAGCACAGTTTCTTAGACTAGTTGATCTGCTTTGTGGGTCTCTATTTCAGAAAGCTAGCATAAACACTGCAATTTTCCCAGGAACTTATATATGCCAAGAGCAGAGCAGTAACTAGATTGATGCCAGGTTTCTCTTTCTCACATACTATCAAAGTGTAGACTAGGCCAAACCTAAAAGCATCCCAAAGACTTAATTTATTTAATCTGATCTGAACAACCTTTGCATTCTACCTGCTGGAAGAAGTTTGGGTCAAATGTAGTTCTCATTATTTGAAAAACAGAAACCTTGTCTCCATGAGGCTTTACACACTGAGGTGTAGTGCAAAATGACCGAGTTGTTTCCACAGGAGTGTGAGGGTTATTGATCGTGTGTATTTTACTTTGTTTTTGTTCCCTTTTCCTTCCCCCTTCCGTTTCCCTTTTCCTTGGAGTTGTGCATGGTATTTCAACTGTATATAGTTGTATATAACATAAATACATTTATTTTCATATAAGTTTGGCTAGTTTGGTTTTTTTTGTGTTTTTTGTTTTTTTTTTTTTCCTTAGCACTGTGCTGCAGGTATTTTGGTGTTGGGTCTGGGACTTGGCAGGGAGCCAAGTAAAACTTAGACAAATGGAAATCAGAAGTAGTTTGGAACAAAAGTGAAACTGACCGGTCTAGTTTCTTTGTCCACTCTGAGTGAAATGCAGAGGGTAGACAAATACAAAACAGAGAAAAAAATTGAATTAGAAATCTAGAAACCTTTATTTGTTGCTAGCTTATTAGAAGTAAAGTTTGGTATCAAATCAGATCTTCATCTTGAATGCTAAAAGAACAGCAATTCTTATCTTAAATATATTCTTGATTTACATCTATTCTTTCTGTTGGGTGTTTGGGGCACAAAGTTGAAAGGCACATAAAAATATCAAAAATATTACAAAAACCACAGATAAAACCAATGAAAGTTTACAAGACAAATGAAACTGAATCTTAAAAAGTGTGACATGAAACAGAAGAAATACAAGTAAAATACAGTCTTCAATTACTTACCATATAATAACCTGGCAAGAGCTTCTGAAGAAACTCAGCTTCTTTGTGTTGAACTGTTTTGATGATGAACTCGTCATCTCTAGTTACAAAAAATAAGGACCCACTGGCACCTGGGTTGGATAATTCAATTAAAGGCTCACTGCAGATTGAGTACTGGAAGAGACAAAAATTGTTTTTCACTGTCAATGCGTGCATTACTCAGACACAAGTCTAAACAAAGAACTGCAGGTTCAAATAGGCACAAGAGAATCAGGAAGCTTATTCTTTGGTCTTCAGCTGTAGCAACACTACTACTGTAGAGCAAGCTGGTTCACATAATTTGGCTGAGGTTCGAAGGCCAGTTGTAAAAGTCCACTCTGCCCAGGACACTGCACAACCGTGGAAGAGCAGCTGGCAGCTGAGCATACAGTTCCTCTTCATGTCCCACTGCACCAGGTGAACATTCCCTTGGGGTGAAGCACGTGGTTGAGGTGGAGGGAGTTGATCCCCACACTGGCACTTAGAAAATTCTTGAGTCAGAAACCTTAAGAAGACATTGCACTGCAACTCTTTGCTCTTCACAGTCATTTATGAAGGAGACAGGTACAAGAGATGTTAGACAAACAAACCTGGAGTAGAGGTTTCTCACTGTAGACAAATAAGCAAATCCTATTCTGTGAAACTGGGATTGAAACCATTAGACTAATAATCTTGGTATAGCTACTAATGTAGTTTTCTGGTTGAAAACTGCTTGAAACAGAAAAAAACTCAATACCAGTAAGCAAAAAAAATTGAGGTTTGGAGGAGGATTATTTTGGATATTTAGAAAGGCTTTCTCTTCTACAGGACACATTAAAAATTACAATCACAATAAGGAGGAAAAAAGGTATTAATTCAAATTTCATTCAGACTAAATGGAGATGAGACATTAAGCCCGAAACCATAGAAAAATCTGTTTATATTAAACCTAAAAACTTTCATTCACACACCTTGTTTGTTGTTGTTGTTATATATCATCAATTTTACACAGTTGGAGATTTACTGTACAGTCCAATATTTTAAGGGTTCGGTCTTTGCAAGAAACAAAATTACACAGGAAGTGAATTGTGAGTAGTGTAAGCACTAGGGAATTATTCTTAGCAATGCAGTATTTTCTGGTCTTCTCAAAGCAAAAGGAATAACTGTTTCAATAACAAATATCTGGCATATTAGGACATTGCTTGAGATGAGCTGAGCAATTCCACAAGAAAAAAAGTTTTGTTTTTTAAAAAAAGCTTTCATTAAATCCATCCTGGAGCTTTGCCATTGACTTCAGTGGCTGGTGACAGCAAAGAAGTAATACAAGAAAATCTAATCAATATGCTCTTTTGTAAGCACTTGAACTAGAGAAGCATGCTTCCTATGGACTCAAACCGCTGCCTTAATGCTGATGCTTTTCCCATGCTTGCAATTTTTAAGAAACTTTTGCATGATATAAAAATGTTTCCTGTTCCTCTTCCTGCTTCTGCAGTCCACTCAGTTCCAATTAATACAAAAGGCCTTTCTTATTAATCCTATAGTTACAATTTTCTACTGGTAGAACAGCCATACCAATCTGTAACACTACAAACTTTTAGAGCAAACCACCAGTTGTATTGTAACCCTTGCATTTTTCTTGCCAAAATATATAAAGCTTAATGAGTCATTGTCATTGAG
Organism: Lepidothrix coronata; assembly: GCF_001604755.1. Taxonomy (NCBI): domain Eukaryota; kingdom Metazoa; phylum Chordata; class Aves; order Passeriformes; family Pipridae; genus Lepidothrix; species Lepidothrix coronata. The sequence continues at coordinate 2,112,941 of NW_016690194.1, forward strand.
GTAAGCATTTAAAACCAATTATCATAAAACATTAAAGCTTAATAAATAAGCACAAGTTGTTAACCTACGCTCTGTGCAGGTCATTCTACAGTTGTGCTTATTCCTGTAAAACAGAAATCTACCCATCAAGTGCTGCTATGCAGGGACCAGCTAATTTTGGCTGGGCACTTATGAAATCCAAATCAAAATGGAAAAGTAAGAAAATCCCCAAGACCCTGACAACTGAGTACTTCATGATCAAGACATTTAGATGCAAAATGCCAGTGCTCCACGAGGTTTCCAGTGACAACTTAATTCTACCAGCTGTTCAAATGTATTTACCCTTGTTAACCAGTCTGACTTCTATAGTGCATTACCACTTAACTTCCTTGGAAAGGTGAAATTGTGAATCTTTGGGCTTTTTCACTTCAAATTAATAGTGTAAACTCACATACGCTTGCTGTAATTTCTCTTCATCTTATTTTACTTCCCTTGCCCATTCAGCCACAGTTGGACTATCACTTACCACTTACCACATACCACTTATGTCTTTTGCTGTGCAACTGAGTGTCACAAATCGCTTTTTCACAGCAAGCAGTCTTTCTGTAATATTTAACTTCTGCTACTGCAAAGGTTTCCTTAAATGGAAAAGAAGTTGCAGGTGATAACAGCTTTAATCTAGGAAGCAGAGTCTTTTCAGCAGGTGGCAACACAGCCCGCATACTTCATCTTTTGCCGAGTCCATAAAAAGAGATAGATAAACAACATGTTACATAATGACACTACTGTCACACATGACATCCTTGTCTCTAAAGTGGAGAGGCATAGATTTATTTGATGGACGGACCACTCAGTGGGTAAGGAACTGGTTGCACTCAAAGAGTTCTGGTCAATGGCTTGTTGTCCAGTGACAAGTGGCATTCCTCAAGGACTGGTTTTGGGACTGGTGGTGTTTAACATCTTTGTTGGTCACATGGACAAGTGCGCCCTCAGCAAGTTTGCCAACACCACCAAGCTGAGTGGTGTGGCTCACACACTGGAAGGAAGGGATGCCATCCAGAGGAACTGTGACAGCCTTGAGAGTGGGCCTGTGCAAACCTCATGAAGTTCAATGAGGCCAAGTGCAAGGTCCTGCAGTTGGGTTGTGGAAATCCTGATCACAAGCACATGCTGAGAGAAGAATGGATTGAAAGCAATTCTCTTGGCAGTGTACACATGCAGCTCAGAAAGCCAACAGCATCCTGGGCTTCATCAAAAGAACTGTGACCAGCAGGTAGAGGGATGTGATTCTTCCCCTCTACTCTGCTGTGGTGAGACCCCACCTGGAGTAGTTTTAGAGCAGACACAAGAAGAAATTCTTCACTGTGAGGGCGGTGAAGCACTGGAACATGTGGCCTAGAGAAGTTGTGGATGTCCCATCCCTGGAAGTGTTCAAGACCAGGCTGGAGGGGCTTTGATCAGTCTGGTCTACTGGAAGGTATTCCTGCCCACAGCATGAGGGTTGGAACTTGGTGCTTTTTATGTCCCTCCTAACCCAAGCCATTCTATGATTCTATGATTTATAAAACTCCAACTGTATTTCCTTGCTACTACCATTGATAACTCAAAGGAATTATCTGGTTTTACATAGAACTATGGTCATGAAGACTAGTAATACAAAATCCATACATACTACTAAAGAATTAAAATAGGACATCCATATTCAACCTAAATAAAAGCAAAACCAATTAAGTTTTGCTTTTAGGCTTATTGTCTATAACAGAAAAAAACCAAAAATTTTATAATGCACTTGAACACAACAAAAGTAATATATTTAGTAGTATTTTAAGTAATGTTTCAGCACACTTTATTCAATGTTTCTTTTTTATTCATTCAAGCCCTTTCAAAATAATTTGGTTTTACAGAAGCAGTTATCAATAACAGAACAACAGAAGCAGTTATCAATAACAGAACAAAAAGATTTAAAAACTCATTCCAAAAAATGAACAATAAAACTCTGACATGTAAAAGTGCTAATTTGTATTGTGACTCTGATTTGTTCGGTTGTCCACCATGAGTCAAATTAAACATGGGGCAAACATCTAGAAAACAAGCTCTTTGCTTTCACACTACCCTTCCAAAAGCAGAACTACAGGAGAAGTAAAATAGTGGATACTTATCCAGGCAGTGTACAAAGTGGTTCCACCAAGTAAAGCCTTCTTTTACAATGGCAGCAAATGCATCACCTTTTTTCTCATGTAAACCACTGAATACTGTGAAAGAATAAGTCTTCAAATTATAAAATAGAGAGAAAAAAGGAGATACTATAAATGCTTAATTTTTAGTCTGCCATCCACATTTCTCAAGGCTAGAAAGGAACACCTGCAGACATCACTTTTGTAATGAAGTTAATAAGTAGCACAGATAACATAGGAGTAATTTCTTAGAACTGATTTAATAGAAGTCCACAAGTACTGATTGTAACTTCTCTAGAAAAAGTTACTTGAATGATACGGAAGTTATTCTAGTCAATTGATAAAGTAGGTTTTTAATTGTTTTTAATTGTCTCAAAGACAAAGAATTTTTCTACATCACTAAAAATATTCACTAGTTGTAAACCCCTTCACATACAAAATTTACTACTTATTTAGGCACACTTTAAGCACCCTTTTCTGTCACTATGAAGCTAGTATACTTATAATAACTTGTAACTCAAAGGAAAACTGCAAGCTCTTACCAAATAATCATCAGGCTTGATACCAAAAAGTTCTCTGAAATAGCGGAAGGCAAGAGGTGCATACGTCTTAAATCTGAAGTCAGGGTAATGATGAGCAGGGGTAAGATTGCTCCCTTCACTGAAAACAAAAACAAAAATAAATGGAACCAAATTACTGAGCAATTTTTAGCAGATAGTTTTGCAGTAAAACTGCCTAACTCGACCATTTGCCTTCTGCGAAAGGAGTCATAAATGCAGATAAATCTCCCTATTACCATTAATGTCTGTGACAGACAGACTACCAGGAAATTCCTTTTCCTCACCTTAAAGGAAATTATTTTTACCACCTGTATGCATTTGCATAAAGATCATGTTTAAACTAAAGCTGCAATTTCTGATAAGTCTCTAGGCAAGCCAGTCTAATAGCAGGAAGGGTCACCCTCACCTCACGTAAGCTCTTGCAAAAAGTTTGGAAGTCAATGTAATGAAACAGCTTTACACCAGCCTGGTCACTTGAATTGCCTTGCAAGTGATTCAGACTGATACTAAGGACGAAGACTAAGAACCATCACAGAGGGTAGAACTGTGCAGAGAGAGCAGTGGGAAGGAAGCAGGATTATGTATGTTTTTTGATGCTACCAAACAGTGATTGTTTCAGCCTTATGTATGAAATGGCATCCTCAGCATCAGACTTTTCTCTTTCTTGCTAATGCAGTCCAAATTGGGAAGCAACTCTGGTTTGCTGATCACAGTGTGGTTTTCTGCCTGTTATGTCATGTTTTTTACCCCACCTCAATCTAAACCAGCACGTGTGCTAGCTTACATTCTCAGTTGATTAAACAGGAACACAGAGTACACAGCCTTTGGGGGAATTACGGAAGATGGTATCTAGTTACATGCAAGATAGAGATTTGAACTAGAGTAAGCAAAGATTACTAGGGTGACCAGCCTGGAAGAGAGTCTTTCTTATAGGGAAAAAAAATAATAATACAATTGTAGCCTAACACAGAATCACAGAGAATCAATTAGGTTGGAAAAGACCTCTGAGATCATCGAGTCCAACCTATAAACAAACACCATCTTGTCAACTGGACCATGGCACTAAGTGCCACATCTGGTCTTTCCTTAAACATCACCAGGGATGATAACTTCACCACCTCTCTGGGAAGCCCATTCCAACATTTGATCACCTGTGAAGAAATTCTTCCTAATGTCCAACAAAACCTCCCCTGGCACAGCTTGAGACTGTCCTCTTTTCCTATCACTAGTTGTCTGGGAGGAGAGGACAACCCCCATGTGGCTACAGCCTCCTTTCAGGGAGTTGTAGAGAACGCAAAAGTCTCTCCTGATTCTCCTTTTCTCCAGACTAAAAAATCCCAGCTCCCTCAGTCACTTCTAATGGGACTTGTGCTCCAGACCCTTCACCAGCCTTGTTGCTCTTCTCTGGACCTGCTCCAGCACCTCAATGTCCTTCCTGAACAGAGGGGCCCAGAACTGGACACAGCCCTCAAAGTGTGGCCTCACCAGCGCTGAGTACAGGGCAAGAATAACTTCCCGGGTCCTGCTAGCCACATGGTTCCTGATACAGACCAGGATGCCATTGGCCTTCTTGGACACCTAGGCACACTGCTGGCTCATGTTCAGCAGCTGTTGACCAGCACCCCCAGGTCCTTTTCCACTGGGCCACTTCCCAGTCAGTCTGTCCCCAGCCTGTAGTGCTGCATAGGATTGTTGTGGCCTAAGTGTAGGACTCAGCACTTGGTTTTGTTGAACCTCATGCCACTGATCTTGGCTCATTGATCCAGCCTGTCCAGATCCCTCCACAGAGCTTTCCTACCCTCCAGTAGATTGGCACTCATCCCAACTTGGTGTCATCTGCAAATGTGCTAATGGTAGACTCGATCCCCTTGTTCACCACCACTCTGTGGGCCCAGCCACCCATCCAGTTCTTAACCAAGCAGAGAGTGCCCCTGTCCAAGCCATGGGCTGCCAGCTTTTTCAGGAGTATGGTATGGGAGACAGTGTCAAAGGCTTTGCTGAAGTCCAGGTAGACCACATCCACAGCCTTCCCCTCATCCCCCAGGCAAGTCACCTGATCATAAAAGGAGATCACGTTGGTCATGCAGGACCAGCCTTTCCTAAACCTGTGCTGGCTGGGTCTGATGCCTTGGTTGTTCTGTATGTGCCATGTGATGGCACTCAAGATGATCTGTTCCAAAACCTTGCTGAACACCAAGGGCAGGCTGACAGGCCTGTAGTTTCCCAGATCCTTCTTCTGGCCCTTCTTGTGGATGGGTGTCACATAGGCCAACCTCCAGTAATCTGGGACATCCCTGGTTAGCCAGGACTGAAGACAGACGATAGAGAGTGACTTGTTGAGCTCTTCCACCAGTTCCCTCAGTACCTCAGTACCCTTCTATTCCATCCAGTCCCATAGACTTGTGAGCATCTAAGTGGCTCAGCAGGTCACTAATTACTTTCTCATGGTTTGCAGGGGGTCTGTTCTGCTCCCTGTCCCTGTCTACCACCTCAGGGGGCTGGTTGCCCTGAGGATAATAGGTCTGTGTGCTGGTTTAAAGGAATTCATTTCCCCTGCTGGTTCACAACTCAAAAGAGAGACCACAAGTCAGAATAACAATTTAATAAAACAACACAAGTATGATTATACAGACAAACAACCGGCTTCAATCCACAAAAACCCAAATGTACAACGCAGCACCCTGGGACATGAACAAAACGGTGTTTCTCGGGCCCCCCCTGAGTCCAAAGTAAAGGGAGAGCGGAAAAACCTGCTGGTGGGAGAGCTGTTGCAGTCTGGTCAAAATGGTGATTGCAGTCCAGTCGAGGGTGGTGGTCTCAGTGTGGCCGAGAGCGGTGAGCTGCAGTCCTCCTCTGGATCCCACCAGTGGTAAAAAGGTTCCAAAACTCCAAGTTTATATATTCTCCAGTTCAGGTAGGAATGCTCAGTCCTTCCCTCAGAGCAGGGAATTCCATAAAAGGGTGTGAGGACAGGAACACCTACAGGCCTCTACTGCTAACAATTTTCTGGGAAATGGCATGGAAGGCTATAGAATACACAGTTTTGGGTTACACCCATACCATGATGAACTGGTGTCATAACTAGGACAGTCTGTCATAACTAGGACATAACTAGGACAGTCTGTCTGTTGAAGACTGAGGTAAAGAATGCATTAAGTACCTCAGCATTTTTCTCGTCTTTGATGACTATATTCCCTGCTGCCACATCCAATAAAGAATGGAGGTTTCCCTTGCCCCTCCTTTTGCTATTGATGTATTTATAAAATCATTTTTTATTATCATTTGCAGAAGTGGCCAGATTAAGCTTTTGCCTGTCTAGTTTTCTTTCTGCATTACCTAACAACATCCTTAAACACATCCTGAGTTGCCTGTCTCTTATTCCAAAGATCCTACACCTTCTTTTTTTACCCTGAGTTCTTGTGAAAGCTTTCTGCTCAGCCAGGCCAGTCTTCTTGCCCACCAGCTCGTTTTTCAGCACATAGGGACAGCCTGCTCCTGCACCTTCTTTCTTAAAAAATGTTCAGCCTTCCTGGGTCCCTTTGTTTTTAAGGGCTGCCTCCAAAGGGGCTTTCTGAACCAGCATCCTGAACAGGCCAAAGTCTGCTCTCCAGAAGCCCAAGGTTAATGTTTTGTTGACCTCCTTTTTTACTTTACGGAGTATTGAAAACTCTATCATGTCACATTTTGCTCTGCCCAAAATGGCTCCAACCACCACATCTCTCACCGGCCCTTCTCTGTTTGTAAACAGAAGGTCTAGTGGGGCACCACCCCTGGCAGGCTCGCTCACCAGCTGTGTTATCTTCCACACACTCCAGGAACCTCCTAGACAGCCTCTGCTCTGTTGAGTTGCCAGCAGACATGTGGCAGGTTAAAGTCTCCCACGGGAATAAGAGCTGATGATCATGAAACATCAGCCAGACACTTATAGAATAATTCATCCACTCCTTCATCCTGGTTGGGTGGTCTATAATGGACTCCCACCAGGATGTCTGCCCTGTTAGCCTTCCCCCTGTTTCTTACCCACAGGCATTCAACCTTATTGTCACTATCCTTGAGCTCTACACAGTCAAAAGACTCCCTAACATACAGAGCCATCCCACTCCCTCTCCTTCCTCACCTGTCCCTTCTGAAGAGCTTGAAGCCATCCATTGCAGCACTCTAGTCATGTGAGTCATCCCACCACATTTCCATGATGGTGACTACGTCACAGCTTTCCTGCTGCACGATGACTTCTAGCTCCTCCTGTTTGTCGCCCATTCTCCTTAACTCTTTTCCTTGTCTTATATTTACCACCTTACTGTATTTTTAGGCTGCAGTCTTGAGATGAATACTACATTTAAGATAAAGAAAATGAAGCAAAATGCTGCTAGAGAAAAAAAACGCCCAAACCTGCCTGTGGATTAATTTATGATGGAAACTAAGAGAAGGTTTTTAAGCAGAAAAGTCCTACACCATGACTTCAACACAAATAACACCACCTTTAAAACAAAGTTTGGTCAGTCTCCAAGTGATTTGATAAATAGATAAATACAAAATCCAAGACTTGACACAGTAGCTGAAATCAGCTTTTCCAGCACTTCTTTACTCATTTACTCTAATTAAATTATTCAGAAATGCAGCCTGTACCTTTGCACTTGGCAATAAGAATATCCAAAGTATACTAAACAGAAAGAAAAAAAAGCTACGAATTCACACAGATATGAAAAGTGATAAACTCTAAGAAACATTCCTGAAAAAAAGACTAAATATCATGATGGAATTTAAGAGCTTTCATCCTGTACAATTAATACTTGTCATATGAACTTGTCACCTTTCATTAATAAGAATTTGATGGCAGGAGCCTACGCAACCCACCTAGCTGCCCTTGCACACATAATGCTACAACCCCACAAAACCCAACTGCTGTAAAGTGACAGCAGATGAACAAGCTTTCTCAGGCTCTAGAAATGTATAGACTTTAAACTCTTGAACAGGAGACAAAAGGAGGGGAAAAAAAACCCAGATTTCTGCCTGGAATTCACATATAAAAAGATAGTTGTGGATGATCAATGATACATTCAAGGACATTACAATACTGCCGCTTTTTGGAGTGTTAAACCATACAGTTAACAGCTAGTGAAGGCTGCCTAGGCCTCATGATTTCCTCTGATCACTTTATAGTGCACTCTATTACAACTCCATGGTATTAAAATCAAATCCACATGTGTTTTATTGTTCCATTATAGAGCCAAAAAAATGGAAATCAGTAGGGTACTAGGCTAAAGATTGTAATTTTTCTTTACAGTTAAGATTGACTAATGCTTTTTCTTACAAGGTCTTTCAGCTGCTCAGAACACTGCCAGACTTGTCTGACATTAAGTTTTATATAAGTGGTTGCAATTCACTGAATTTTTGTGCAACATGTGTATGCCACAGGGGATCCTCAACTACACTGGGACCCTGGGAGCATACTTGTAAACATATTTAATTGTTGTAAGATGCAGACAAGAACAGAACAGAGTGTTCTCTACTGAAGCATCACATAATTGTTAGGGAATCCTAATCACCTAAACTAAATTGAAAGGTCCTACCTTTCAGTACTAAATACTTTATAAATCTGTTTCCTGCAGCCATAACCCAAAAGCTTCTCCTGTGAAAGCATGTCAACATGTCCTTACTATACCAGAACATACTGTCACTGGAACTTCACCAAGTCTGAATTCAATGAAGTTGAAATGAAGATAGAAGGTTTGCTGTGATAATGGCAAGGGTCCAATTTGTTTCATAATTGCAGATTTAATTTAATTGCAGATTTACTCCATTGCATATAGAGTAAAATGAACAATGCTGGGTCTGCAGGTGGACAGTAAGGCATAGCAAGTGAAGATTTATTGCAAAACAGAGCAATTTTTTTGCAACAGCTTCTATATAGACGGCAATTCAATTTATTTAGGGCACATAAGCCTACTTTATTACAGATATAACAGTCAATTTCACTGCGTAGACAAGTTTCCTTATTCTTTGTAAAATCATCTTCAAATACCTTTTATTTAAGATCTGCAGAGTACTTTATCATACCCCTGTTTCTGTTAAACATATTAATTTGTTTCAGCATCATTGCCTACTAGAATAGTGTGCATGATCCTAACAGTAAGTTCTTCTGTAATGTATGAAGTAAGCTTGACACAAATGTAAGATTTCTTGGTTAGTCCTCTGGAAAAAAAGTTTTTTAATGTTGTCTTGCCGCTACTTTAACAGAAAAAGCACTCTCACTTCCAGTAATTTCCTACAGTAAGAGAAAACCTTTAAATTCCTTATGCATTTGAAGTTCATATGGCAAGCATGAATTGAGTATGACCTTGCTCTTACCTGAAAAGGACAGATTCCACTGTACAGAACACTTGATGGAAGTACATCCCTACCCTATTTAGAAATTATTCACATCCAACTCTATTAGCTCTTGAAAGAATGTATTACATGGTTTCTACCCACATTTTCTTGGTGCATTTTACAGTTTCACTTTGGTAGGATTAAAGTATATGTGCAAAGCCCTAAGTATAACAATTTTTACTCAGTCTAGGGTTTTTTGGGGATGATTAAGTCTTTGAAGTTGAACAAGAAAAATACCCATGATCTGTTGATAAATCTGCAAAATGGTGCTTTGGACACAATAGAAATGTACTCTATAAAAAAAAAAGAAAAAGGAGGTATAAACTTCCTCTCACGTCTACCAGAAAAACAAAGAAAAGGAAAAATAAAGACATGTAACATGAGCTCTAATTCTCACAATCTTGAGAAATTCAAGTCTCTGTATGAGCTATTACAAACCATGCAGGCTTTGGAAAGATTAGGAAGCAATTGTAACTTATGATGTATTTTAATAATCTTAGCTGTAAGACCACACAAAAGAAAAAGACTAATAAAGAGAGATTAAGCTTAAAATGCAAGTTTGCTTTAATACTTAATTTGTAATTTATTTGTTTTTTAAATCAAGCACACCTAGAAATGACAGTATGTGTATCATCTTAACCTGTCTCTTCGTAAATGTTGAGAGTGGATTTAAAGCATAGGTGGTGTAATATCAAACTAAAAAGGGACTAAAACTAATTACATTTTAAATGGCTAACCTATGGTTTGTAAAAGTTTGCTAAACGAGACACTCAGATACATTTCTTGGCAGCTTTTCTTTGTTGTGGCCTCACCCTGGTAGGACGTACTCAGGAGATATCCCACCTATCTGAAGGGGCAGAGAAAGCCATCTGCATGTCTTGATAGCAAACCTTCATCACAGAGCAATGTTAATAGGCTCTGATAGAGCTGTTAACAAAAGAATTAGTCATGCTGTACTTGTCAGCCCATGTATACCTTTCCTGTGTGTATTGCAAAAAGAGTGAAGAAGAGGAACAGTTCAGTTCTTTCAGTGAAAGTAAACCTTTTTTTAGATCTTAAAATCAAAATAAAATGTCTAAAATTAAATGCTCCTAACATTAAAAACTAAGAGTATCTAATCTCAGTTTCACTGTTCCTGGAAGCAGCTGCTCTTTTATAATTCAAAATGTGTTTCAATTCTGCAACTGTATCAAATACATACATACTGACAGGTCAGGTAGTGCTTTGGTGTATTCATTTCCTATACATAATTTCAGGAAAGCAATCTTTTCCCACAGGCCGGAAGTAGGTATTACAGCTACCTGTACAAATAGGTGTGTGGGGGTTTTCTTCATACTGTGGGATAAAGTCCAGTGATACAGTCCTTGTTTCTCACTGTATGTTTTCCTATACTTACAGTTACCATATGCTATCCTAAGCAGTGCCCTGCAAGGCAGCTTTGAAACAGAGCTGTGAATAGTAGATACCTACAAAACAAGTCAAGCCAATCACATAAAAGTTGAATACAGAAGCATTTACTTATAATGTTGAAGATATGACTCTTTCACAACCAACTGGAAATGCCTGTAAAATGTAGGATTTTAGAGTATTTTAAAGGTAGTTTAAGTATGTCTACATAACCACTCAACTATCAGGGTTATGAGAGGTTTATCAATAATTTCACAGTAACTCAAGTAGCTGAGTCCAATTGTATTAGACTTGCCCATAACAAGAATGTTTCTGCTTTTGTTGCCATGGTATCCCCATTTCTAATATTTGTTTTGCAAACAGAAATTACATCCTCTTCTCTGTGCTATCACTTGACTCACAAACCATGAAAAGCATGTCAGAACTTGGGTCATTCTGTGCATCTCTGAAACCAAATTAACAAAGAAGAGCAGCAGCATTTTATCAAAATATTCAGGCCAATTTCTTATCTGTCTTTGCCCGACTGGAAACATATATCATGGTGTAAGTTACACAACAACTACTGGTTTGTGTGAACATTTTAATACTAATCATAGTGAGCATGCAGAGCATTCTATACTATAAAGACACTAATTAGCCCATCAGTTAACCTACAATACAGGTTTGGTACAAAGATATTTCCAAGGATAAGTGTGAGTTTTCCTTATTTTTCTCAGTCAGTGTTCAAAAACATACAAGAAAGCCATATACTTTGGTTTTAGATGTAGGGTCAAAACCAGACTAGTGGTCAAATATGTCAAAGGTTTTACTTTCCTAGTATTTTTGACTATTTATTTGGGCTGTCATTCAAATGCTATCATAATACAATATTAAGCTTTTGACACTAAAGAGCATCACTCTGTGATTAGCATAACAAGAAAGGAATTTGTAAATGAACCAGGATAAAGACTGTAGCTGTAGGGAGCATACAGGTCAACAGCATCTAGCACAATTAGAAACCATAGCAACTGTTCTAAATATGCAGGGTCCAGACCCTGAAAATATAGCATATTAGCAAGGGAAACCACACAAGACTGATTAACAACTTACTGCAAAAAGGTCAAACTCACAGATGTGCTTATAAACATCTCCATCTAAGAAAAGAAGCAGCGTCAATCTAAGGAAAGAAAAAATGCAGACTGAAACATATTGCCTTACTCTAAATGCTCTGCATTTCTGAAGTCGCACACAACTAACTAGCCAAAATTAGCTGACATAAAGGAGCAGCTTCTGTTTGGCTTGTCAAGCATCACTATAGAAAACGGACCAGCTGACTGGAAGCTGGTGAACGACTTCCAAGAAGGGAAAGAAGGAGGACCAGAGAAGCTAGGGGCCTTTCAGTCTCACTTCAGTGCCTGGTAAAGTTAGGGAGAAGATTATTCTGGGAAGTATTGAAAAACACTTCAAAAACAACACAGCCATTGGCCACAGTCAGTATATGGCCTCATGACAGGAATATGGTGCCTATCCAACCTGATTTCCTTTTATGACAAGGTAACTCACCTAGCTGATCAAGGGAAGTCAGTTGATGGAATCTTTTTGGATTTCAGTAAAGCTTTCAATACCGTCTCTGACAGGATCCTGCTGGACAAACTGTCCAGCACGCAGCTGGATGAACACATCATGTAGTGAGTGAGCAATTGGCTCATGGGTCGAGCACAGAGGGTAACAGTGAATGGGGTGACATCAGACTGGTGACCTGTCACTAGTGAGGTTCCACAGGGCTCCATCTTAGGCCCTGTGCTCTTCAACAATCTTCATAAATACTTGGACGCAGGACTGAAAGGGATACTAAGCAAGTTTGCAGACAAAAGGAAACTGGGAGGAGTTGTTGACTCCCTTGAAGGCAGGGAGGCCCTGAAGAGAGACCTTGACAAATCAGAGGAGTGGGCAATCACCACCCATATGAAGTTCAACAAGGGAAAGTGCTGAATTCTGCACCTTGGATGGGGCAAGCCTGGATGCTCATACAGACTGGGGAACAAGATGCTGGAAAACAGTGCCATAGAAAGAGACCTGGAGGTCCTGGTTGATGGCAAGTTGAATATGAGTCAGCAGTGCCCTGGCAGCCAGGAGGGCCAACCGTGTCCGGGGGGGCATCAGGCAAAGCATCACCAGCCGGTCGAGGGAGGGGATTGTTCGGCTCTGCTCTGCACTGGGGCGGCATCACCTGGAATATTGTGTGCAGTTTTGGGCACCACAGTATAGGAAAGATATTAGTATTAGAGAGTATAGGTATTAGAGAGTGCCCAAAGGAGGGCAATGAAGATGGTGAAGGGCTTTAAGAGGAAGCCGTATGAGGAGCAGCTGAGGTCACTTGGTGTGTTCAGCCTGGAGGAGACTGAGGGGAGACCTCATTGCAGTCACATATTCCTCATGAGGGGAAGAGAAGGGGCAGACATTGATCTCTTCTGTGTGGTGACCAGTGACAGGACCTGAGGTAATGGCCTGCAGTTGTGTCAGGAGAGGTTTACATTGGACATTACAAAAAGGTTCTTCATCCAGAGGGTAGTTGGGCACTGGAACAGGCTCCCCAGGAAAGTGGTCACAGCACCAAGCCTGCCAGAGTTTAAGAAGTGTTTGGATGATACTCTCAGGCACGTGGTGTGACTCTTAGGAGTGGTCCTGTGCAGGGCCAGGAGTTGGACTCGATGATCCTTGTGGGTCCCTTCCAATTCAGCATATTCTGTGATTCTGCTGGAAGAGCTTAACAAGCTGTCTACACTGCCACCTTACAGGCAGCTGCACAGTCCCATGGCCTGAGCTAGGCTTTTAGATGAACAATAGGCCTTTCTAACCATGGCCATGTTATCAGGAGCCACTGCCACAGCTGAGTCAAACAGCTGAAATATATTGCTGAAGCCACACTGCAGAAATAACTGAGTTGGAGGCAAAATGTGCCACCAGGAACAGGCTTGAACCAAGAAGCCAGAGGCACAAATGTGTTCCACACAGCTGAGTCACCGGACAGAGCGTAGACAGCCCATAGAGAATGCACAACCTTCCCACTGAACACTCCAGTCACTGCTGCAGCAGTCCCAACACCATGTAAGCACCTCCATTGCTGGATTTCCGAAGCAGAGTTGAAAAGCCAGAAAACAGGTTACTTGGAGTGGTTTCTCCTATGGTTTTGCCTTATTCACGGAGCAGGGCAGAGACTTCAGATGCTATATTCAGAATCAACCAGGTCAGTGCAGGGTTTTGTTTCTCGGTCCTAGGAGCACATTTGCATAGTACCATTTAAATTCTATCTGGACAGTGGTTATCAATGAAATCCATTATAGCGGTAATACCTGTAATACCTCAGTTTGCAAAAGCAATATGTTATATAAATTCCTGGGAACTCGAAGAGAAGGGGGTGAAAGGAATGCCACAATGTAAAGCACAAAGCAAGGGCACTTTTCCACTCTACGCACCACTACAGTATGCAAATGCAAGCAAGCACCTTTGCAATTCAAACCCACTCACTGTACAGAGACATCTCTACTTCACTCAAAGTCACTTCCATTGACCTTAATGAATCTGGGCTAAACTCTGACCAATATAGCACAGTTACACAGTAACTGTGGACCAGGAACAACTTTCAATCCATGGAGTTACTCCTGATTTACATCAGTAGCTCCCACAATATGCAGAACAGTTACATTTAAATCTGACCCGACTACTTTTTTCCCCTCACATTTTTCTCCCTCCTTCATGAATTCTGAACACCAGTGGAAGTGTTTTGCTCTGGCTACTGAAGCAGAGGTATGGGTGGTGCCCAGGGTTATTTTGGGGTCTGAGAGGTATGCAGACACTATCTTCTGCAACTGATAAAATTCATAAACATTGCTGACTATTTTCCCCTAACAGTAAAAGGGTAGAGATAACACTATTTTGCTTGCTGGTGCACAGGCTGCTGTTTCATTGCATTTTTACTAGCTTAGGTCTGTTTTATCACTGCCACCATAACAGTGCTCCTGTTGTTGTCAAAGAAGCAGGTGTACCTATGACTCTGTAAAACAGTTGTTTTCTCACCTCAGTGCCAGACACAAAAGAGGCAGGGAAAACATGGGAGGAGGATGGAGGAGGAGTTACTGTGAATTTGCCACAATCAAGGGGAAGTTCAGCTAATAGCCTGCTTGGAGTTGCAGATGAATTATTTGTACCCAAAGCAAGTGGAAAAATATTGTTCCTTGCTTGGTAACCACCTGTTTTCAGCACCACACATGCTGCACTGTTAGGTTCTCCTTAAGCTGCAAACCTCTGTGAAAAGTTTACCCAACCTCAGCTTGCTCGGGCATGCTTCCAGGTAAAGGTTAACCCCTTTGGCCTGCTAGTGTAACTAATTTCAACTAATTACTTTCAACCCATAACAATCCAAAGAGGACAAAACCAAAACTCATTAAAGTAATGGCTTTTAACAATATGGCCATCACATGTAGGTCCTGTGCTAGGAAAAAATAAAGAGCACCTGAGATGCACTTTGGGAGTGCAGCCCTAATTGTAAACATGCAATCTTAGCTTTTTACCTAGGCTAATGAAGCTAGGTATGGATATGAGTCATGATAAATCCATGTAATGCCATTATGAAACACTCAACATCCCAATACTCTCAACCAGCAAGAAAGAACCCTGTATTATTATGTGCAATCCTAAATTATTACAATTTATGCACAGTAATACTACTTTTGGTTGAAAGTATTTTAGATAAATAAAAGTGCATGTTACAATGAGACATAACAAGGATTTGAAATTTGACATTTCTGTGCATCAGCACAAGAAATCAAATGTCATGATTTGAAGAGATTGCTATGGATAGTCATATATTTCACAGAGAATGTCGTCAACAAGTGCTCTTTATAGAGAGGCTCTTTGTCACAGTCAAGATGACTCACTATGTTATATACTACTGCTTAGCACATAGCTATGCAAAAAAAAAAAAAAATATTCAACCCAAACTAAAAAGCCAAAACTATGTTGCTCTCACCATTACTTTCGTTTGTCTAGTTTTCCTCATACGATTTATTTATTTATAGGAAACTCTCCAGAAAGATATTCCTGAAGCTTTTCTAATCTATTTTACATTAGTGCAATCATCTTACTCCTCTGTCATTGTTTTCATTTTAAGCCAGAAGGTATGGCTCCCAGCTCTGCCTTAAAACCAACACAAAACAGGGAAATCTCATTTCTGTATGTACATGCATGTTAAGTCTCATAGGAAAGAAGACATATGCAATGCTATGGCATACAAACCATTTTATTTTACTTGTTCCTTTATAACTATGTTTAAAAAGGTAGAGAATAGATTT
The DNA here is from genome assembly GCF_001604755.1 of Lepidothrix coronata. Lineage (NCBI taxonomy): Eukaryota > Metazoa > Chordata > Aves > Passeriformes > Pipridae > Lepidothrix > Lepidothrix coronata. Next base: position 2,128,760 of record NW_016690194.1, read on the forward strand.
TTTTCTCAAACTGTGCTATGTAATAAAACAGTTTTCGTATATAGGTTTCATTTAATTTCCACGAACAAAGGTAATAATCACAGCAAACTACAGAAGCCTCCATCAGTGTCACAGGCAGACATTTTCCTCACCAATAAAAACCTTGTTACATGATATGCAAATTTCTCACCAGTAATTTGGATTATTTTAAACAAAATCTTGTGATTACAGTGTATGAAAATATATGCATATGGTTAACTTCTCTATATTTACCTAATCTACAAAAGAAAGGCTACAAAATTGTCCACAAACCTTATTATTAACAGCAGAACAAGATGTTAACAACTACTCAACTACTAGGAACTAAAATATGTAATGTAAAAGCTTAATTTCACATAAAAAATAAATTTTCTTTTCTTGAAGGATATCTCAGTTCAAAGAAAAACAGGAGTCAAATGAAATCAAATTTGGGGAAAGATCAAAATTTAAAGTGCCTGCAATTATTCTGTATGTTGTTAATTTAACTTTCTTTAGTGACACCAGAAATTATTAAGGATCATAAATTATTAGAAGTAGCATTCAAACCTCACCTGAACCAGACTTTAAAAACTCATAGAAATTTTTGCCAAATTCAGGGAAGATTGCGTACGTAGCATGTCCTTACTGAAAGGAAGGTACTCAGCACTTCTAAGAACCCAGACCACACTGAACAGAGCAAGTCATCTTGGTTTTAAAATACATTAAATACATTTTTCCAAAATCTTCTTTGTCCTTTCCCAGCATATGTAATTTGCAAAGTTACGTGGCACTGTACTTCAGCTTCTCAACTCCAAAACTCAGTATGACTTTGATTTCTCTCATTGGCGTGATTCTATTGCTACAATTTCCATACCATCACCTTGACAGTGAAACAAGCTGAGATGGCAAAGCAGTAAAGGTGCGCAACCTGTAATCAGTTTGTAAGAGCTAAGCGTTGTCACAGACTAAAGTCCTGAAGAGAATTTTATAGTGTAGTAGTATAAACACCAGAGGGGCCTCTGGTGGTCTAGTGGTTAGGGTGCAGGACTCTCACCGCTGCGACCCGGGTTCGATTCCTGGCCCCCCGGGCAGATGGAGCTCGTTAGCCCTGTGAGGCAATCCATCTAAGAGAAGGTCACTCTAAACAAACCTACGTCCTGAGACCCTCACTGCCACTGTCCAAGCTTGCTCGGCCCCGGCAGATGAACCTTAGGATTAAAGGGTGGGCTCAGTTCAGCGCACGCTGTGTCTCACCTAAAAAAATCCACTGCGCAGGCTCGAAGGGTCAATGACCTTTCCCAAATCTTCGCTCGCGAAGACTGGCCATTTATAAACTATTATATTATACTTAAAATACAGGACTTGAATTTTCATAAATTTTGAAACCCCCTCAACAAAATGTCAAGTACTACTCTCAGTTTTTAGAAACTAAACTGAAACTAGACAAATGTGAATACTGGATTCACATATCACTTCATATTGTAATTAACAGCTCCTTTAATTGAAAATGTCACAATTACTCTCCCTCTCCATAAGTGATAAGTCTCAAACCTTCATTTGAAGTGTGACCTTTCCAATTTTCTTCCTACCTTCATTTTTAACGACAACGTGAAAACAGAAGTTCTATACATTAAACTTTCTCTAACATAATTTTGTTAGAACTGGAAAACAATCCTCATTCAAATATCCAGTTAAGAATTTAATTATGAAATTCTATTGAAGATAAATTGAAAAGGCTTGTTCTTACCTTGGTAGGAAGACACTTTCCACTACATAGAAGTCTTGCATAAGAACATCTCTGTCTGGTTTTGATGTAAGGTTTCCTACCGTGTATCCTATTCCCAGCTGGATAGCGCCTTTAATAGCTGAGGATGCAGTCTGTGCAGAAAACAAGAATTCAAGCATGAGTTTGATAAAACCAGATTTCTGTTCTTTATCAGTAATATGATATGTTAAACTCTTTAATTATTTTCATAATAACAACATCATGTCATCTTTACCTCTTAGAGCTCACTGAGATGACTGATTTTCAATTAAAAGATTTAAAAGAATCACTATACTATAGTAAAATCTACAAAAATCTATTTTCTGGTTGTACAAACTGAAACTTTTCAAATTGCCTCATTAATTTCCACATTGGGTTCTAACTCAGCATAGAATCATGGAATACCAGGTTGGAAGGGACCTCAAGAATCATCTGGTTCAACCTTTCTTGGCAAAAGCAGTCTAGACAAGATGGCCCAGCACCCTGTCAAGCCAAATCTCAAAAATGCTCATGCTGGGGAATTCATCACTTCTGAGGAGATAATTCTATTGGCTGACTGTTCTCACTGTGAAACATTTCCTCTTGTGTTCAACTGGAATGTCCCCATGTCATGGTTTGAGATAGCCCCAAAATCTAAATTCCCTAGTCTTAGCCGTCTGTCACATCTCAATCTGATGTGAGATGGGTTTTTTCCAGACAAAACACACCAGACTCCTAATGGGGGAAAGGGAATATATTACAATGACTGTACAAATAAATATTATAATACATTATACACATGATCACAACTATCTCTACCATGACATAAGTATTTACAATGGATCAGATCTCTTCTCCCCTCCAAATAAAAGTCCAGCAGGGAAGAGGGACAGATCCCTTCTAGTCTCTGAGCAGCAGGACCTTCTACAGCAACAGTCATCTGTCCTCTTCTGTTTTCCATGCAGCAGTTGGAACTGGATTTTTGTAGCTGGATCCCTTTTCAATACACACAAGGGGGTCTCCAAGCCCCTCGACTCTCCTTCGGTCCAAGCGAAGGCCTCACCTGTGGACTGCCAGCAGGGACAAGACTCGCTTCACCACAGGTATATCACGAAATGCAGGGGCATCTTCGTGAAAGTCCCTTCCTCAGGGGTTCACCCCTGAGTCAGAACATCTTGGGCAGCATTCAGTTGCAAGCCTTTGCCTCAAGAGTTCTACCAGAGCTCCTGTGCTGTGTCTCAGGTCAGGCTTGTCAGCAGCAGCGGGGGGGGCCAAGGTTAACTCCCCCCGCATTCCTCTCCGTCCCTGTCCAGCTTCAGGATGCTTTTGAGCTTCTCAGCTCCTCTCTCTCCAGTGCTGCATGTCTAAAACTCTTCTCCTTAATAGGAGTCCATCTCCCTCTTTTTCTCAGAGGGGTCTCAAAGGAGTTTGGGGGGTCTGGTTCAGTTCTTACCCCCAAAAACTCTGTAGCTCTGCTGCTGACTCTCCTTCCAGGAGTTCTCTCCTGCTTGGCTGTAATGCTTCTGCTGCTTCGTCTTATCTCTTCTGGCTCTGTGCTACCGTTTCTCTGGTCAGTGCAGTTCTGCTGCTGCCGCTCACAGTGAAGAAACATCTCCAGGTTCAGTTACAGACACTTAGTCCAGCTTAACACTGTTCCAAGTCTCTGCAGCCCCCCCAGCCGGGGGCTGGGATGCCAAAGCCCCCCAGGGGCTCTGCCCTTTACTCCTCATGGCCTCAGAACATGGCTACCTTCCTCTACAACCAAACTACTACTCTTCTCTTCCATTTGCTTGTGGTATATTTACATTTTGCAGGAGCGCCCATTGGACAAAACTTCAAAACTTCCAGGGGTTACCACCCCTTGGGGGTTACCACTTTTCTTAGCTTCAGGGGGAAAACTTGGTTTAAACCATTACACCCCAGGAATAACTTTAAGCCATTACCTCTCATATTTTCTATGTTACTCCTTGTAAGAATAGTCTCCATCTTCTTTGTAGCCACCCTGTAAATACTGGAACATGGTGGGAAGTATTCCCCTCAGCCCTCGAGGCTGAACAGACCCAGCTCTGTAATAGCTCACACACCAACTTTTCCCTCATTGACACTGGATCTGAGTTTGCATCAACCTGGATTTTTGTTCCCAGGCCCAACAGTGCTGGTGATAACAGAGATGAAGGAAGTGTTGAGAACCTCTGCCTTTTCAGCATTGTTGGTGACTAATTCAACTCGTCTATTTAACAGCAGGTCAATATTTTCCTTCTGTTTTTTATTGTTGTTTATGTTATTTGTTGTTTATGTACCCAAAGAACCCTTTCTTGTGGTTCCTGACATCTCTTGCCAATTTCAATTTGAGCTGAGTCTTTGCTTTTCTAACTGCATCTCTGCATTCCCTGGCAACTCCCTTGTTCTCAACAAGTATTTGTCCCCTTTTCCATCTCTGGTATGCTTCTCTTTTGGTTTTGAACAGACTCAGAAGGTCACAGTTAAGCCAAGGGGGTCTCTTTCTCCACCTACTTCCCTTCCCTTTATAGAGAATGAACGGGTTTTCTGCTTCCAGGAGAGTGGTCTTGAAAAACTCCCAGCACTCCCTAGCTCAATGGAAGCTTACCTCTCAGTTGAGCTCTGAGCAAGCTGAAGTTTGCTCTTCCAAATCTAAAAACTTTGTCTTGTACTAACCTTCAGTGTGCACAGGCAGACCCCAAACTTCACAATATAGGGATCACTGCAGCCAAAGACATCACTAACTGAGATACTACAAGACAGGTTTCTTTGTTTTGTGAGTAGAAAGTTCAACAGCTCCTCATTCCTGGTTGGCACATCTACTGTTTGTGTGAGGAATCAGTCCTCTTTGCATCCCAGGAACTTGATGGCTGATGTAAGGTGCTGTATTGTTCCACCAACAAATGTCTGGGTAGTTGAAATCACCCATAAGACCCAGGATCTGTAATCTAAAACTTGCTTGACCCCGTTTAGGTGCTTCTTTGCCCTTACCATCTTGGGTTGGAGGTCAGTAGCAGATGCCTAATCTAAGATACCAGTTGGAGATGTACCTTCTGATCTTGACCCAGAGGCATTTGATAGGGCTTCCATAGTCACTGCATTTAACTTTTATATGTTCATGATTCTCTTTAACACAGAGCGCAACTCCTCCTCCTCTACTTTCCTGCCTGTCTTTACAAAACAGCCTATAGCCATCCTTTGTGATCCTCTTAAGACATTTTCAATTGGACATTCAAATTCCTTCAGGAGTTAGAAGTAGCGTGCATTATGTCCTGGAAAGAAACAGTCACAAATTCCAGGTGATCGTACATGCATGCCAAGGTATTACAAAGTAAGCTTATGGCTTAAACGCTGATTCTAGATATAAATGTATTTATTACATTCTGCCTAACAGTCAATGCAAGAGGTGCATTGACTGGGTGGAATGCAGAGAAAACTGAAAGTGATGAGGAAAGAGAAATCCCTCAATAAAAATCTACCTGCATAAAGTGGAATGACTAAATTCAACAGCCAGGGTTTGCAGGGCAGAGAAAGGTTCGAAAGGTCAGCACCAAATTGTGATAATATATATGTGTAAACTGAGACCATCTCTGAAACTTTCTCATGCTGAATAGAGAACCCTGATGGACAAATTTAAAAAAATGGCAGAACTGAGTCAAAATCAGAAACTGGTCAAGAAAGGAATTATTAAGAAAAGACCAAAGGAGTGAATAAAGAAAATCATTGGGAAGGGAAAGGCGGCTATCAGGAAGGGAGCATCTTCCCTTACATCATGTATTTTCACCAGTCTGAAGACAACATATTTGGTGTCTGTTTTTAGATTTTAGCTCCTACCCACCAAACAAGCAAGACATTAACAGTGGAAACAAAGAACACTAGAAGTTTCATGATCAGAACCACTTCAGCACTTGAACAAAACAATTTCAAGAATGGGAATTACATAAGAAATGGTTCAAGTACACAAAGCTACTCTTGTTACAGTTTCTGGAACAGCAAATATTAGAGTGACTGCTTATTTTTAGAAAAGAAAAGACAGAGATGTGTATATCCTAAATAATTAAGACTGCACACCAAGCAGAACTTTTACTTGCATAACAGCTTAGAAAAGGCAACTTGGTGGGAACAAACAACACCCCATTCTTAAAGTGTTACTTTGACTACTAAAACCATTTGGCTTTGTGTCATAAGAGGAGTCACATTTTTCTTTCCTTGAAAGGCTTCTATTCATGAATGATTAATGCACAACAAAAGCCATAATTATGTAACTTTGATCAAACCAATACACATAGTTTCTGCTTCATAGCTGGATGCCCATCTTGTTCACTGCCATAGCAAGCGACTATGTCTGAAAGAACAGCATATAGCAAAGTACAACAGAGGACATGCCATTACAAATAAACCCTAACAAAACCCACTGAACTTCAAAAAAACCCCAAGACAGGTAAGCTGGCAATGCGATTTCAAAAGGAAAACTCTAGACCATCTTTCGAGCTCATAAAAAATATCTGTAGGATTTTTTTTTTCAAATTTAAAAGAAAACCTACAGACCTACAGTCTCTGGAAGGCAGAATGTAAGGCCTTCTACTAGTATGACACAGACTCTACCTCCAAGGTTACTGTCTTGTTAATTTCCACTCCTATTCAAGAGTGCCATTAGTAATCACCCACCATTTCTACAGCAATCACAGCAGTCAGTTTAACAGAAAAGCAATGTTATGAAATCATTCAGGATACTTTAACAACTGCTTTAAAACAAATTGATGGCAGTTACAGCATGCTGAAGCCAATTGCAAACCAATTGCTTGTCAATCACTGTTATATAATTAAATATCCTGTAAACTGCAATCCTTACAGCCATGCAAACTGAGAAATTGCCCATTCCCTGTACTACTGTCCCAGAATGCTAATATTTCAAAGTAGGTAAGGACATTTCTCTTCCATCTTAAATGGGAACAGATCAGCAAAGGTAAAAGAGTTGCATTTCAGGAAGAGATGTACTGGGGACAAAGTGCTCCAGAAGTCCCACAGTTTATGGAGGATTGAAACAAAAAAGCCTCTGCACAGTTTTATCTTTGCATTAAAAAGCTTAAACTGTCCTTGTTATGATGAAACACATCTTTGTCTATTTTTGTCAAAAGTAACTATATATTTTCTCTATATTTGTCATACAGCTTTGCTAAAAAAGCCTGTAGGAATGAAACATTATATGCAGACACATAAAGCATAACAACAGGTTACAGGATGAAACAGTATATAATATAGAATATATATAGTATAATAGTATATAGAATATAATGTAGAACACAGACAGGTATATGGAATATTTGCATCACTGACATATATTCTAGCACAAGATGCACTGTTCTCTTGAATTACTGTTATCTGCAGATGAGTCTTCCATCGTGCTCTACATCACTCTAAGCTGAAATCCTTTCTTGGAATAGCAAACTAAATGAGAATATAAATCCTTTTAAATCATGTATTAAGTTTGCACATGATCCCACAAATGTACTAAGTAGGATTTCAACACTGCTTTTCCTACAAATAATTGCTTTCAGCGTAGTCCTCTAAAACTTAAATTTTTTATTTTCATAAAAGAAATGTGTTAATCAGACACACATACTGTATGTAAAGGCAGTTTACATTCTGCTAACAAAAAAAAATCCACTATCTGAAGCTATTTAACAACTGTGCCAGTTAGGGACAAGGCTACTGAAAGGATTGAAAAAGTCTGTCCCTTAAAGTAAATGAAAAAAAATCCAGGGATGGCAAAAATATAGATACTATAGTTTCAGAATGTATATTATATTATATAGTATATTATAGTGTATATATATTATACATTGCTCAATAATTATTTCCATTGGAGTGTGAAAGTTGTAAATGGTCAGCAAACCTAACTAACCAATAATGTGTCAATACAATCACCAAGTACATAGTACACAAAGACTTCAGATACGGAAAACACATTTATTTTTTTAGGCAGGTTTCCTTATACTTTCTCCATATTTGTATGGGACTATTAATGACATAAAACAAATCATTTACCAAACCATGAGCAGAGAGGAGATGAGCAGGACTAAGGCTTCATTTAATTTAATAGAAGTTCCCCTCTACTCTCATTCACAAAGTTATCTTTCTATTCTTTCAGCTCTCAATTGTTCTTTGCTAAGTCTTTATGCATTTCCCACAACATACTCATGAAATGTAACTAACATTCTTGGCTTCTTCAAAAGTAGACATCCTAGGGATTCCCTTTAGGACTGCGTGAATGTAAACCTGGTCCTTGTTTATGTGTTTTTCCTTTTCATAATTCATTTTATTGCAGCTAAACCTGTGAACTTTCTGGGGCAAGGATTTTTCCAGAAGACATTTGGTTTATAGCAGGTGCTATAAAGCAAAGAAAAGAAATTAACTCTCCCTCAGCAACTCTACCTCACTATCACTGCAGAAGGCAAGATGATGACTCCTTTCTTTTATCCTCTTTCCTACTGTCATTCAAACAGGTTTTAAAATCTGGCTAATGAAATGGCAGAAACACCTAGCTATCATAGTATGGTATGAGAGACAAACATCTGAACAGAAGCCACCACTAATAAACACTGCTTTGCAACCATGCTTCCCACAAAGTAGTTGCCATTAGTTCATTTCTCTCTACTACTCTATGTGGAGAAGTCTGCTCTCATCTTCCTCACCATCCCAGTCTGCTCCTTGGTGGGACAGTGAATTGGACTGGTATAGAATAGCTGCCTGCCTTCAGGCAGCATTCTCAGTGAAATAAATAAAATTTTTAAAAAAAAGATAGATAGATAGATAGATAGATAGATAGATAGATAGATAGATAGATAGATAGATAGATAGATAAAAAGAAATCCACAGGGTCTCACTTGATTAAAACTTGATCAAAATTATTCAAGCCACATAGGTTATTCCAGATGTCAATTTTCTACTAAATATATATATTTATATACTAGTTACCATGAGTACCAGGAATCCACCTATGCTATCACTTCCATGCAAACAAAGTTTATCTTTTCCGGACTTCTGAAAAGATACTAACCTGTCATAAATTTTGTAAACTCTTAAGCCAAACCATCTGAGGAGAATGCATGTTAAAAACAGTATGACTTCTTCAAGCAACATTTAAAAAGAGATGTCTTAGAACATTAGGAAGTTGCAATTATATTCAAGATGTACGTGTGGTTATTGCCTAGTCCACTGCTTCTGCAGTAGAGTTGTCTTGTCTTTGAGTGCCTGCTGTGCTTACAGTCCCATTGAAACAACACTTCTTGTAGCTGTTTCTGCTAAAGCTTCTGGAGGTCGCTACCCCATTTCAGCATGATCTCTGCAGCTGCCACATAATAAATCAACAAACGGGGACATTATAAAAACAGAGTTTCCAGAGAATTCCACTAGATAAACTGATCTTACTGTTTCTCCAGAACTTGTAACCATGGGTCACTACAGCCACAGTACCCCTTCAATCTTCCTTCAGTTCACACTGTTCTTTCCTCTATCAAATATTTGTCCACCTTCCGCAGGTCACACTTCATGAAGATGGACTTCCACTCATTGTGTGTGTGTGTTTCACGAAGCTAGACATCATGTTTGTCTGTGTCATGAAGATGGACTTCATGACAATCGTGTGTGTGTTTGTGTGGTTCTTCCAGCTCAGCGGCCATCAGAATGATTTACTGACCCAAGCTGAATCTGATCTCCATTTTCCAAAATTGGATTCAAATTACTCCATGGCTTTCAATTAATTTTTCCTCCATTTCAAAACATTTATGCTAAAGTTTCAGACGTAACCATGAACCCAACTACTCTGGTTGTTCTATCTCTGAGGAAAAGAATTTGAGACCTCTAAGTTTGATAGCAGCCATTGCTCCAGGCAAAGCCATTAAAGAGAGTTATTTCAGTATCCTTGCAGATGCACAAAGTTTGCCACTGAGAACACAGGTCTCAATGTAGTAAAACCTCCAGTAGTGAAGTTTCAGCATCTGCAAGAAAAAGTACCCTATGTGGAGACATTAGGGCATAAGTCAGTGCCAAAAGTGATGAAGCAATGCTGCTTGCATGTGTTTGCAAGCTCTAACAGTAGGTAGCTGGCTTTCTTTAACCAGGAAAATTCCCTTGTTCCTGGCAAAGTGACTCTCACTTATGATACCCAGTTTTGAACAAGTGATGTAGTGCTTGTAATATGCTAAACAGAAGAGCCACAACATATGTAATAACAAGAAAAAAAATCTAATTTTATGTGTGTGTGGCAGCCTTCAGACTAAATGTAGAGATTGTGGCAATCCAGTAGCAGTTTTTTCACAAGTGCACATATACATATGCTTTGTTTTCTGGTCTGATTTTTTTCTACACACTTAACGTGCTTTGACAGACATGTCTGCCTGATTCTTGCTACCATCCTAGTATTAGGCATAAGGATGCTACTGAAATATGTTTTGTCACAGAGAAGATTCAGGGACTACTGTGTGATTGATGACATCACAATGCAAAAGGTGCACATGTCTCAGCAGCTTCTCACAACAAAGTCTGCAAAATAATAGGAAGGAAATGAAAAACGTGGTTTTTGCATACTCCAGATACCAGTGACAAGACTGTGATGAATATCTAAGAAAAACTGTAGTCTGGTGACTGGATTTTGTTACAGGGCATGAAAAGTAACAAACAGGCTCTCTCTAACTCTGTTTCTCCCCGAAAAAAAATCCAAAACCACAACAAAAACAAAAAACCACCAAAAACCAAAACCCACAACAAAAAACCACAAACCCAAACAAACAAAAAACCCCAAACACAAACCCCAAAACAAAACCAAAAGAAACACAAGACTAACCCAAGCTAACTGACCAAAAAGACGACCCTGAAAGAACTGGCCTCAGTTTGCATAATTTTTATTTCTTTTATCTCAAAGCTATTTTAATCCTCTACCTTAAAAGCTGCATTGAACATACACATCTGTGAAGTGTCTGTTCCATTAACTAAATTCTTTAATCTGAGTTAACTCAAATATTTTGTCACACTGTAGACTAGAGCAACTTCTTGAAATTTACTGATAGAGAGAAAACCCAGGAGTAGCTTCAGATTATAACGTTTGTAGCAAACGTCTGCAGCTGAACAGCCCAGCAGCCCCACCTTAAATAACACCATTTTTAAAGATAGGAAAACAGCGGTTTTCAGCAGAAAAATAAATACAACAAACAGAAGGTTGTGTTCCCTCTTCTCCCAAGGACTTGGACTAGATAATAACAGACAATTAAAACAGAGAAGAGCATTTATATCAGAATGCAGTAGCAGAAAAACTGAAAGCTAAAAAAGAGCAGAATGAAGAAGCATGATTCATAATAGAAGCCATGCCATTTTTTTGGTGCCATCATACCTTGCAGAATCCACAAGGATGGGGTAGCAATACTCATGCAAGGCCTTGCACAAGGTTGTAATAATGTAAGAAATTTCTTGGAACTTCAAGGTATTTACATTCATGCAGCTGGCAAGTCAGCTGACTACTACTGGAGGTCAGAAATAAACTTTTCTCTTATAAACAAAATTCCTTTTTTCCCCCAGGATGCACAGACAAGTAGTATCTTTGGGAACGCTCCCGAGGCCACATATGCTAAAGAACTACAGGACAAAAACCAAGCTACAGTCCTCTGTTTTTCTCAGCTGAACAGTATAACCTTCTATTTTTATGTAAATTATTATGTAATTTATTATGTAAAAACCCCATAATGTATTTATTATGTAAAAAATAAATTTTGGTAAAAATTTATTATGTAATTTTTACATAATATTTGTATTTAAATAGAAATATTTAAATACTTTATTATTATGTAATAATAATAATTTATTATGTAAAAAAAAATGTTCAAGTGAAGTTTCTGAGCAAGGTGAATAGATTAGCAAGCATTATCTGTCTTCAAAACTCAATGAGTATCTCGACTAAGTGCCCTTGAGATTAAGAGCAGTGGTAAATTGGAACAGAAACTGCCCAAGTAGCTGAAAAAGCACCAGCTGAGGGAACAACCTCTCCCCCAGCCCAGATTTCTGGAGGAAGTGGCACTGGAAGTCACAGGACAGAACTGCAAGTATTTTTCAGCCAAACCAAACAAGTATAACAACACATAACTGGAGAACTGTAAATGCAAACCTGTGTAAAAGAGCAAAGAAAAGCTATGTGGGCAATAAAAGACAGGCAGGTGTTAACTGTAAACAAGCATTTAACCAAGAAAAATCTCTTTGTGTAAGTTACCTAAAAATATGGAACTAACTGGGAAATGACATGAAATGCCTCTGATAAACATAGGTCATACCAGGCTTAACCTGTAACCCACTTCCTGACATCTACTGTTCATTCCTCTGAACATAAGAAATAGGAAATGTTATATGGAATATCTGAAGAAGGTGAGGATCAAAGAGTCACAGAATGGTTCAGGTTGGAAGGCACCACTGGTGGGGTCATTTGGTCCAATCTCCCTGCTCAAGCAGAGTCTTCAAAGTCTAACAGAAAGTGCAAGGTTTGTAAGGAACTTGGCTTAAGAGAAGAGAGACATTGTTAAAAGTGAGACATCAGGCAAAGACATGCTACCTGTTAGCCCTGCATGGATAAATTGTGGGGTCAACACTTCCTAATTTTTTATTAACATTATCACAAAAAGGAGGAATATGATGAGTATAATATTTGGTGATAATATTTAACTACGGGGCATATGCAACACAGGAGCTTGAACACAGAACAACTGAGGGTGTAATTATACAAAAAGGAAATAAACTGACATAAGACACAGACAACTGGTGGTTCAGGGGAGAGCACAGAACTTGGAGATGATAGTCACTGTGACCTTTCAATGTGATGTGGCTGTGAATTCTATGTTTTGTCAGAGAGGTATTTCAGTATTTCCAGTAAATACACAGAATAATTTCTGCCATGGTGAGAAGCCTTTACACAACTTTCTCTGGAATTTTGTGAATTTATAGTCAAAAAGGAACAGAGAAGAGTATGTAGGATGACTGGGGGGAATGGAAACTACATATGGCTACCTACTAGTCTAGTCTAGCAAAATAAAACTGTGTAAGTGTTCATCTCAGGCACTGAATTTTTCTTCCTTTCTCATAGTAAGTGTCAAGAAAAATTTAGAGTTTAATATTTTAAAGTCATAGGGTGGGAGATTGAATATAACCTGTACCTAAAAAGGGGGAAAAAACCCAAATTTCTCAAACATTATTTCTTTTTATTTCTGAGAAAATTATCTAGATGGTTAAAGACACCCAGATACTGAAAATGTAACTGCCAGCAAAAGGGGTGGGAAAAGAAACAGCAGCTTAGTAATCTTCTGGGGGCTGTAAGTGACACCCAGAAATGAAAAACTTTTAACATTAGATGTACTGTAGAAGTATTTGAATCTCTGTGCTAGATTACAGAAATTAAGAAAAAAAACAGTCATCATTTCTTTGAGGTGATCTGCCAAGAAAAAAAATCGAATTTGGCAGCTAACAACTTGGTTATGTAAATACATATATATATATGAAAAGGTGTATTTATAGCTCCACTTAGTTACCAATATTGTTAGTGGACCGAAATAATGCTGGTCAAGACAATCAGTGTCAGAAAAACAAACCCCAAATCAGTATCACCTACTGTTACAATATCTAAACAGATCTGTTCTGCTACTATTGATGCATGTTCCTACACTAAATACATCCTCTCTTAAACAACATTTCTTTTTTTTTAAACACATAGCAAACAAATAGTTGTCTGTTTGACAAAGCACTGAAGAGGTGATAAGGTTTATAGTCCAGACACATTGTATAAACATTCAAAGCATTTGGGAACTTGCTGTACTAAATTTCTCAAAACAGTATTTATGTATTTATGTATTTATGCCCAGAGGTATATTTGTTGCTAAGAGCAAAGAATTTCTATAAATCTAGCAAGAGTATATACTTTAAAGCTGTACTGAACACGCTTTAAATAGTCAGTTCTGCAGTGGGCAGAAACATCTTATGATTAATTTCACAGAATGAATAAAGTACTTACAAAAAAATCCATGGAACATATGTTATTTGTTCTTGTTTTTACTTAGTTCTGAAATATATTTCACTTACAGCAGATCTGAATTAGCAACATGAATGGAAAAACATACAAAAAAAAGCTTGTTGTAAGTTTTATTTACCTTTTTATATGTTTTCTCTTCATTTGGTTTTCCAGCAGTAACATCTCCATTTTCAGTAACAGACAACATCTAATAACAGAAGCTTAAGTTATAAAGAAGGTATTTGCTTTAGAAAAGTAAGTGTTCAGAAAAATCAGACAATTTATTATCCATTTTTTGCTAAATTCAAACTTCTCAGAGGACAGCAAGTCACCAAGATCAGTGACACATCTAGGATATTCCTAGAAATATTTTTCAGGCAGACTAAAAGGATAGTGCTGTGCCAGGAATATGTCCAGCACATGATCGATTCTACACAACTCTTTCTTTCTTTTCCCCACACCAGTATGCAAGTCTGCAGTGAAATCTTGCTCCTCTGCATACTGCATGAGATGTTCCTGACAGGTCCAGTGATGGGCAAAATTATGAAGCTTGTGAACCAGATATTCAGTGGCATGTCTCAGAGGTCCAAGGCCTTTGGCTGCATTGACATGCTGTACCTCCTCAGAGTAGTAAGAAGATATTTTACATTGCATCTTATCACAGCTGTAAAGCAATGCTGGATCAAGAATAAACCACTAAGTTAGAGATAACTTTGGTCAGACACTCTGAATGTGTCTGCTGAAGTAAATAAAAAAAAAGCTACGATGACGTGCTTTAAAATCATTCTAGATTTTACCAACACTTTCTCAATGGAATTATACTTACTCTTATGAACAACAGTACAAGTCATCTGGAGCTGAGAGTGAAGATCAAGCCATTGGTGATGCTGATGTTTTCCAGAACCTATTAAAAGAAAATTCTATCATCGCTATGCCATCACAAATTTCACCTCACAGAATAGCTTTAGATTTCCTTTTTCTACAATTCTTTGGCCCAAGCAAGTATTCATTTACAAGTGTGGCTTTTCAAGAATCATGTCAAATAATTTGATTACTAACAGGTCATTTAATATACTTAGAAACTAGCAGTATTACACAGGAGGAAATAAGTGCAGTCTAATTTCCATTTGCCCCAGATATTCCATTACCGTGGCACAAGCAACTCTACAATAAAATATTTATGAAGAGCAGTAGACATACATGCTCTGGAGTGTTGTGTAATTACATGCACTCTTATAACCTTATAATCTCCAATCACTTATAAGCAATAGCAATGACGATTTGGAGGACTGCACACTGTATAGCTCTAGACAACAAACAAAGTAATTTTGGAAGTTTTCTATAATAGTAGTTACTATCAGCATGATTTCTGTGAGTAGTCTTGTTGAGGTGATCTATTTCATCGTCTAAATGGGTTGACTAAACATATGAGAAAATATTATGCATCAGATGCTACCTGATACCTCTTTGAAATCAACCCTCCCGCTCATCTCATATCCATTTTAAGTCACATCAGTAAAGCTATTCTTCAAATACAGCAGAAGAAAAAAAAATCTCATTTGTCTTTAATCAGTACAATAGCATCTTGTACATAACTAAAAATTGATTTTAAAAAAGTGTTCTCAGGCATCATTCACTTAATTTAGTTGTCAGTAATCTGAAGAGTGTACTTAACACCAGCAAGAAACCTTTTAAAAAGGCTTCAGTCAGTATTTTCCTTCTCTTCAGAGAAGCACCTGAGCCAAAAAAAAAAGGGGACAACAAATAGAAACCTGGATTTTCTGAGAAGAAAACACTGCCTCCCCAGAGAAAATCCCTCTTCCAACATTACATACCAGTATTTTCCTACTGCAGGTTATTGCATTCTTCTTTGTAGCCTTCACGCAAGTAATGTGTCTTAATAATTCCTTTATTTGGATGTGCATTAGCAATATACTACACATTGAACTACAACTTAAAGGCAACAACTCAGTTTTGATAGCTTTTAAAATCGTGTGTAGTTTATTTAGCTTACCTATATCCACACATTCTGTTCTAGAACAAGCAACAGTCACAAGTATTGAGGCCATGTTGCTGAGAACACAGCTGTGTTGGGCAGGGCAAGTCTCCAGGATGAAGGACCACCGCCTCCCTAAGATCCTGCTCTATGGTGAACTTGCCACTGGCTGCCGCAAGAGAGGAGCCCCGAAGAGAAGATACAAGGACTCCCTGAAACAACATCTCAGCCTTGGCCATATTGATCACCATAACTGGTCTACTCTGGCCTCCAATCGGGAGGCCTGGAGACACACCATCTATAACGCAGCTGTCTCCTTCGAGAACACACGCAGGATCACTCTCGAGGAGAAAAGGCAACGCAGAAAGAATTGTGTCTTGCTGAATATACCACCTAAGGAATCTTTCTGCTGTGCCTTTTGCAATCGGATATGTCTGTCTCGTATTGGCCTCATAAGCCACCAGCGTGCTTGTAACAAACGTGGATAGAGCCTTCCTAAATCTTTGTTCGCGAAGCCTAGCCATGATGATGATCCACACATTTAATATTAATACTAATCCATGCTTGTAACTCTATCAATACCTGAACACAGGCATCAAGAACTCATTAAAACAGCTTTTGTAGGAAAAGAAATGTAATTTTAATCACTAATAGAAGACTGTTTAATCAACTGATCCCTGAGTAAAAACACCAAACCACCCCAACCTGTTGTTCTCCACATACCATCCAAGACTAATGATATAATATGATGTTCTACTATACCCCAAACTTCCTAAAATATCCTCACACATACTCAGAAAAGCTAAATATAAATGCAACGTGGGATGCAAACATGAATGCAACAGCTAACTTACTTTCTTTCCATAAGTTAGCTGAAGAAAGCACTTGTGCCAAACATGGAAGAAAAGCCTGATTTTTTCCCTGAATAGACAGACAAATTATTTAAGAACACTTCTTTCATGTGAAAATATACTGCCAATGAGAGGCCATGTTCTGTAACTACCAAGTACAAAAACTCATACACCCTAAAGAAGGTAAATTTTCCCTATATGTGCCAAGTTATTTCCTAGAGACATCTAGCATAGAATTATTTTGATTCCTAACCTTTTGAGAAACAGAACACACAGCTCTAACAACTGTGGTTGTATTAAAATCTTTTAAAATCTTTGCTGTAACAACCATCTCCTGTTCCATGCTAACAACTTTTGCAAAACAAGTATTACTTTGTGTATTTTCTCCCTGCTCTAAATCGACTGAAATCGTACATGGTGCTTTGTCTTATGCTTTACAATGTGCAGAGCAAGAGCTACTGTCTCAATTCTGACGAGGTTTAACAGTTCAAAGACAGGTCATGAGTTACAGTCTTGGACCCACTTCTAGGCTAAGCTACAACTATTTTCTTACTTGTTACAATAGCAGGAAACTACAGTAACTAAAGCATTAAATCTCTGCATCTGAAAAAGGACAGGTGCACAGTAAAGTAAGACGCAGGGCAGGGACAAGTAGAGGAAGAAAACATTTCATCTCAAAAATACCGTAGTGTGCTAGCTTTGGCTGGGATAGAGTTAATTTTCATCACAGTAAGCTAGTATGGCATTATGTTTTGGATTTGTGCTGAAAACAGTGCTGATAATTCAGGGATGTTTTCTACTCCTGAGCAGCACTTACACAGAGTCAAGGCATTTTCTGCTCCTCACTACACTCCACCAGCCAGTGGGCTGGGGGTGCACAAGGAGTCGGGAGAGAACACAGCCAGAACAGCTGATCCCGACTGATCCAAGGGATATCCCAGACTATATGGTGTTGTGGTCAGCATACAGAGCTGGGAGAAGGAGAAGGAAGGGAGAATGTCAAAGTGACTGCGTTTGTCTTCTCTTCCAAGTTGCCATTAGACATGATGGGGTGCTGCTTTCCTGAGCAGAGAAGAAATTTAGAGACTATTTTTAAAGAGTCCACACTTTGGTCGTGATTCTTCTGTGCAGCAAAAGCTTTTATGACATTCAGTTGCTGAGACACAAGTTTACAGCCTTTGGTTCCAACCCTGTGCTCTGAACAACTCCTAGTCCTAAATGCATTCTCGAAAGAATCACATGTACGTAATGTAGAGTTCAGACAAAAAAAAAAAAAACAACCCTGTGTTTCACAGTTTAGTTTCCCACACTGGAATCATTGAATCATATGCTTCTTAACTAACACAAACTGCAATTTCCATGACTCTCAAGGAAAAGTGCCCTACACATTTTCCCTTGGAGCTACAGGGATACCTGTTTAATTTCTCTGATCATCCAAAAGCCCACTATGTCAGCACCACCCTGCCTACCATGCAGCCAGAGTTTTGAGAACTGAGATGGTTGACAGCAAATGCAAGCTTCCTACCCAGCTTTGAGTTTTTAATTGCATTTTCCTTATACAGTTGAAATTAATCTTTTACTAACAGCTTAAGGCATTCATTTTGGCAGATTATAAGTAACTATATGTTTTTATATAACCTTAATTGCTTAGGCCCAGATATAGGTACTGGTACTAATACCTGAATGGCCTCTCAGCTCAATTTCAAGTTAACTTTAAAATTTCCAACAACTTCAGTGAAAGCCAACGAAAAATGCTATTCCTAGGTTCCTACAGGCCTCATGCATTAGTTCATCCAACCCAAAATCAGTTCTGCCTTCTTTCAATTATCAAGAAAACAATATTTGAAGAATGCATTTCTTAACATATTTAGATAATTTTCTTAGATAAATCCTTCGTTAGAAGCACTAATAAAACAGGCTTCTTTAGGAATCACATTCCAAATAAAAGCCACGTAGCTTTTCACTACACGTGCTGTCTTGTCCAGGCTGATAGTCAAAGTTTAAACAGTTTTCCTAACTTTTAACACAGACATATCCCCAGGTGTACTGCTGGCAGGCTTCTACAGTGAGTTAGTACATTCAAAAAGAGAAACCTCACTTGAAAGCAAACATATTGATAACTTCTCACAAGGCATAATCTATAATTTTAAATATGAGGAGTAAAAAACCAAACCAAAACAAAATGAAACGACACTTTAGTGGTACAGGTTTTTCATCTCTGAGAGTCTGAAATACACAACTGGATTTTTTGGGGGGTTTGGTTTTTTGTTGTTGTTGTTGTTGTTTAAGTGAATGCATTGGGATGAAATACACAATTTTGGAATTAATGCTTCTCATATTTCTGTGCATTACAGATACCTGTTTATTTGCTCACTTTCTAATCCTTAAACAGTTCTCTTCCTCTGGGAAGACACAGAACTCCCAGAATGTGGCAGATGACTTCTCAGAAAAGTACACAGAATCTTATATTAAATTCATACCAATGATACTAAGTCAGCATCAGACAAAATAAGATGATCAGACTAATTTTATCTGTCCTAAGTAACTGGAAGTTTACAAAACAAAACTGCACGCTTGATAATAGTTTGTTAGCACAACATGTAAGGATGTTGACAGGAATTTCTGGTTCTATAAACAGTATTTACAGTGTATTCCATTAAAAAGAAATGGCAGGTTAAATTCCTTGGTAGCCCTTGTCTTCTGCTGTTACTATTTTAAAGCAGTATCTTCTAATATAACTATGAAAACCATTTCCTTTACTGCAAAATTCACTTTAACTGGTGAGATTTGTCCAAGCATACTTCTCCTTGCTGAAGTTGTAAGAGTAGCTTCTAAAGTCAGTTCCTCAATTCACTAAAAGGACTTGTAGATCTATATGGCAACATTCTTCTACCAAAACACTTGATAGAAGACAGTCACACATAGTTCAGTTTCAGCTCCAGTGTGAAACTGTTACACAAAGTTTTGCCAGAAGGGGCAAAACTTCTAAACCAAAACTGCTCTACAGTGGAAGAAATCCATGAACACATAGTCATTAATGAAAAGTTACTCTTTTTGTATTTGTTCTCTTGTGTTTCCCTCCATCTGAAGTACTCCAAAACCATTCACAGTATTCTTGGAGCTACCTGAAAGCAGGTCTAAGATCAAATGGTACTCTCTTACTTCTCTGAAATTATAATGACTAGAGCTCATAACTTCTTAAGCACCAAACAAACTTCTCTTACAGATGATGCATCTACAAAGTCTTCCTCTTGTCTGGATTCTTTGCCAGCTAATATGATATGCACATCAGCACCGAATTTCCAAATTAGATATCATCTTGTCATGTCTGTTTTTCCATGAAACTTGCTGGTACTCTAGACCACTGTCAAATTTAGTTGACAAATTTAGGTCAGCCAGAATTGACAATAGTTTTTCCCCTTCCCTCTCCAGTAGAATTCGAACAGTAGGATTATTTATCAGATTATTTGAAAATGAAGGGGCTTGGGACACACAAAACATCCTCTAACACACATACAAATTGCCTACATACACATTGTTTCCATAGGAAATCCAGTTAAAAATATCAGCACGCTATCAGCACTATTTTCAGAGGAGGCAGAGCAGTTGTTAACATCATATGAATAGTGTGCCATATATTGGTTTTGTTACATTTTGGCTTCTTTACAGAGCTTCTCTTCATGCTTTAAAACAATGCTGACTATAATTTTTATTATTTAATTGCCTTCTTTCTGAGGTTACCAGACAATGCAGAATGGTGTTTAAAAACCTGTAAGCATTGCTAGGCGGAATGCCAATAAGCAGAAGTAAACAAGTGAAAGGAAACATAATTTAGTGCAGTGCACAGAGTGAGAAAAAGGGGCAACATGTCAGAGATCCTACAGCTTTCTCAACAGTCATCATGTTAACCCCCTCTCCAAAAACCTTGTGTCTTTTAATGTCAGAGAACATTCGTTGTACATGAGTGTTCGGGTAGTTACAGAGCCCTCAAATAAAAATTGTGGCCACTTAGTTATAAGAAAATATATATATATACAGTTCAGCTATCTATTTTTCTTCTTTTTTTCTCCTTCTATTTTTTGAAAATAATATCCCAAACACTAGTTTGTGCAGTGGATTCACTTTGTACCAAAAGTCATGTAGCCATCTAAGATCTAACTTTATGCCCCCATACCTGAAACATCTAAGGAATAAGAGTTAATATATATTTTAAAACAAATATATCCTGAGAATGAAGTAAGTTTTACTTACTGCAATGCAATCAACAATCATTAAAAATTCAGAAAAAGCTTCAAATCTGAAAAACCCTTTTTTTTCCTCCATGAGTTTTTAAATTTAGAGCTTCAGTCTGAGAGTATTTAGTCCACCTGGTTCCTATAATGCCTGTCAGCCTATTAAACCTCTACTGTCAACTGCTGTGATTCTTCCAAGCAGCACTGAGGGATCTCTTATGCCTTTCCAGGCACCACTGTAAAAGTAGAGCAAACGTTTTACTGCATTGTAGATACCATTAATTTATGCCACTATAAAAGAATAATTAAAAAAAATAATCTACCCTTTCTGCCTATCAAGAAGAAAAAAAATATGTATTGTATGAATTGTAAAGGATAGGGAGGAAAAAAAGGGATGAAAACCCCAAAATTTTTAAGTCTGTTAATTTGTCAAGTTCTCCCTAGACTCAACTGGTTATGGAGGTTTTAATAGCAACTGAAAATTGAATCTGGGTGAAATTTGTGATGGTACTGTTTTTGCCCTAGCGAAAACTGGAAAAGGCTGGTCTTGTTAATTAATGCTAGGATGAACAATTTCAGAGTGAACAGCTAAAAAAAAGCAGACCAGAAATCGTGATGCCTAACAAAAAAAAAATTAAAAATTCAATGACAACCCTGATCGTATCGTTCAGTTTCAAGTCCCGATTAGTCTACCAATCTGGTTTCTTCTTTTATTTTGCCCCAAAAATAAGAGGAAGGTGAAAATCAAAAGTAGTATGCAAAGTAATGAAATTCACCACTAAAGTAAAAGGGAAAAAAAATCTTCTCCTCCTTCTCATGGTCTTCATGATACCATCAGGACAGCATGAAGGCTATAGAGAAAGCAGCAAGCAAAAACCATCACACAACTGCCATTTGCACTGTTCTTCTAGCTGTTCACACCACCTTTATTTACCTAGTTTGATAACACACATTAGTTTCAGTGCCCTACCAGACCTCTTAGTCTCTCAGCAACTAATCTGGGTACAATGCTAAGATTCTGAGACTGTTTGATTTCTACAGTGCCCCCCTTATTTTCAGAAACATGGCACAGTATTTGGATTTCTTTTAAAACAGTAATAACAGGAGAAGCAATATAGAACTTCAGCAAGTATCACCTCTATCAAAGGTTACAAACACTCAGAATATAGTCTGATAACCCGGGAGATTCGACAACCTACAAGAGTTCCTTCCTCTTCCATTTAAAATGGTACTCTTTGTGCATTACCCTGTTCTTCAAGGCAAACACACTACAACTGAAATATCCAGGGTCATACAGACAGTCACAACAACAGCACAAACTATAGCTACGTATTTTATTTTCTGTAACAAATCACATTTTTTGTTTCAAAAATAATCTGCCATGATTTTTTCAGATGAAAACTTACTTACAAGGAGGGAAATGAAACTGCAAATTTATTGAAGGAATCAAAGTGTAGAAGTCCTTGAAAACACAGCATACTATACTCCTTCAAAAAAACCCCACATTTCTTTGCATTTGTAACTTCTGTGGTTTTTTAATTCTGCATCTCATAGATAACGTGTAAAAACCCTCTCAGAATAGGTGAGTTGCTTTTTTTCTCCTCCATGACTTTACAGATCAGAGCTTCATTCAAAGTCTTAAATCTATCTCACTCTTCTACTCCCTATTAGCCTATTTAACTTCTACTGTCAGCTGTTGTGCCTTCTGCTCTTCCCTAAGGATCTCTTACATCTTTCCAAACACCACCTGTAAAAGCAGAACAAACTTTCTACTGCATAGTACATGGTGTTGATGTATTAAGAACTAAGGGACTTATTCAAATCACTGACCTCAGATCAGCAATGAGAAAGAACAAACATTTGATCTCTGACTTAAATGACGTCACATTGTGTATTTTGCAAAACTGCTAACAGGCCCTCCTTTTACAAAGTGAAATGTTTCCATTAATTTCACATTATTTTGTAACAGTCTGAACGCACAAAAAGTAGAAAGGGATATTTGTATGTAGCCAAAGAAGACTTCCCAATTGCTACTCAGGTTTTCACAATACTGACTTCAACAACAACAATACTCATGTGCCAACAACAGTAGTTTTTAGAAGACTAGCCATCTTCCTATAAAGCCATCCGGAATCAATAAAATTAATAAAATTGTCAAGATAGGGTTTCTGAAACACAAGAAAGAAGGACACGTCTCCATGCTATATACAACTGTATGCAATAGAAGTTAGGGTAGTATCACAGTGAAGGGCACAGGTAGAAGTCATTGCAGAGCCCAGAGTCAAAGTTCTGTTCTTTTACTTTGGCAACTTTGATATGGCAATGGGCTAATGTTCCTAACACATACCAGACACTGCACTTTGAGATAACACCAGCACATAATGCATGGTGTCCAATAAAATACTCCAGCATGTCAAGACAAATGGTTGATAAGGAGAGCAAAAAGAACAAGCAATGGGAAAATTCGTCCACATTTGCCTTCAATGGTACATGAAAAATAGAATGACAGGGATCATGTAACACTGTGGTCATGATTTTTTGGGAGGAAAGCAAGGCAAGCTGCATCACTCATATAATCAGTAGGTAAGCTCCATGGGAAATGACACCTCGTATATGGCAAAAACAAGGTCAGTGAAAGTGTTACTAATTTCTAAATGAATGACACAAACAGAGACAAAAACAGTCCCACCTTGCTGGGTGGGGAGTATATATAAAAGAGGAATTTTAGTAATCTGAAACTCCAGAAAGAGTCAGAGGAAAAAGAAAAATAGGTCAGATGGACCTCGGAGAAAGCTAAGTATAAAAAGAATAGAGTGAACATGGAAGATAAAAAAGTAGAAAAGCACAGGACAAGTTACTTTGATAAGAAATATGTATGTAACAATAAGAACTTCACAACAGTTGTAATGCTCTATTTTGAGACATTTATCTCTTTACCCATCCACATTTTTCCACCTCAACAGAAGGTCAACCACATCGTACTTTTCTTCACCAACTCAAAATTGTTATGCGATCATAAGTTTACAACAGAACAACATAATAAAAAAAAAAGATAATAGAAATTATTTGCTTAAAGGAACATTCCAAAAGAGATTTTGAGTGGACAACACACAAAAGCTACAGTTAAAATAATTCACGTGCACTAAAACAGATGGCATAATTTGTTTATCAGTTCTACACAGGCAACTCGTAAATGAAACACTACTGGGAATTATTCAGTCCATTTGCATATTAGCATGTAATTAATCACAATGAAGTTTGCAGAAGGATATGTCATGGAAACACTGATCTCAGTGCTGGAGTGGATTATTGTGATCTTCAAGTTCTCTATGCTTTCTTACCCTGGGTCCTGCAAATATAATTTTTGTACATACAACTTTTACTGAATGCTAGCTAAATTAAGCTGCTCAGCAGTTAGATTATCTAAGAAATTCAAGTCTTTTAAAATCACATTTTTGTCTCCATTTGAGAACCATTCCATATAGCCACAAAAAGACAGCTGAAGAGTGGAACAGATTACCTAGGAGAATGTGACAGGTAATATCGGAGATTTTTTTACAGATTAGACATACAAAGTAGTTGGTAGTGTCTGGAAGGAAGGGAAATACCTGGATACTCTGTCATGATTACTCCTGGTTTCCTTAGTGTTACCATGTATCACTCAGACAAGGTATCTACAACAATTTCAGCTCATCCAGGCTGGTGCTGCTATAGTCCTGCCTTCCAAGCACACATTTGCTGGCATCCTTATTATGCACAGTGCTACTCCAGCCCCAGAAGAACTCACCTATACAATCAAACTAACAAAAAAGTAACCTAACAAAGAATATTAATCCTAATGGAACTCCTTACAACAGCAAGCACAGCTTTGACATGTTCAGACCTGAGTTCAAGAAGAAACTGGGAAGGGGATGAGGAAGGTGATACAACCTATTAGACCCCTGGTCCATGACGGAGGAGAGACTGATTGCCTCAGTTGTTTCAATCATTCACATAATTTAGTGTAACTTCAAAGTCACCATTCCACTAGTGACAGTATCAGGAAGCAAGACTGAGGGAGATGGAAAGAAGTGTTAGCAGCAGTGCCTGATGGGGCAGACCAGAACTGAGGTCAAGATTAGCTTGGGGGAAATAGCTACAGTAAGGCACAGCTAAGGTTAGGTTTCCAAATGTGTATTTAAACAGCAATTTGTTTTTCAGGTGTCTAGCTTGTGTGAAAAATAAGGTCACTCAAGAATGGGCATAGAAGACTGATGTAAGCACCAAATTCAATAGTTACATCTAAATTCAGATGAGAGACACTCTAAGTTACTCTACTGAATAATAAAATCTATTACAAGGAATTAAAAAAAACCACCACTCTAGGAAGGTTAAATCTGCAATTAGTAGAAGTTTTACTTGGACCTCTCCAACTTAATTTTAGTAAGCATTTAACTGAAAGCTCACTTTGTTCTTGAAAAGAATTTTTAAAAACTGTCTTGGACTAGCCTCAGCACAGAACAAATCCTACATTGCCAAAATTCCTTTGATTACATTAAGAGCTCTCAGTTTCCTATAGAGTAAAAGTTCCTCAGATGCCTTTCCCAAATCACTTGCAAAGCTATAGAAAAGGAAACCATTATCCCATTTTATTACATGTCCGATAAAGAAAAAAAACTGGAGTCTTCTTGGTATAAAGGAGCTTTCTAATGTGTTTCTTTTTAAACTATCAAGAAAGCTTCAAGGGAGAAAAAAATAATTTCAGAAGCTGCATCAGACAAGAGTAGCTCCAAAAAACAGACTAATGTAATAAAATATAATTCTGAAGCCAGTTAAAGAAAGAACTGCTCAGCATGTAAGGAAATACTGCTATTTGTCACAGCTCCTATCTAGTTGCCATCAAACCAGGACAGACATTTTACAGCCACTGGAGCAGAACTGCACCAATATGTACACGAAAAGAACTGCCAGTATTTTAAAGAAGTTATTCCATTCTCTGACTGGAATATGTCTGCTTAAATGTAAAGGTTACTACTGCCCTTATAAGTAATCATATACTTCCGTTCTCCAAGGCAGTCTTCGATGGACAGAGCAGAATGGGCAACTGACTACTTATTCTCCCAACAGTATGCTTTGGCACTCATCTGAATTATCAACATATTTGCTCTTTACTTTATGAAACCAAAACATATCAACATACATACCTACCCTACTGACATTAAGAAACATGAGATATATCTTGTTAAGAAGCACGTACAGCTGTTTTAAGCTATGGACACTTAGTCATATAATTTTTAAATGGCAATACAAATGTTTTCAAATAAACGTTTTTAAGTAGTTATTTACAGCCAAATGACGTAAGCAAATTGTTTTCCAACAGTATTTCACTCACCAAACCAAACTGAAAAACCTGTTCCTGAACATTTTTGGCAGCAAGAAAGTAAAATGAAGTCATTACTAAATGTTTTTGCCAATTCTGAAACAGTCTATTATTTTTCAGATGTGGTTTATACTCCACATAGAGTTGCACCACTATGAACATTTTTGTATTAAAAAAAAGTAAGTTCAGAAACAATATATAAGCACCACCACAGTCTTCCTCCCCAGGAAATTCTTTGCAAACTACTAGCTGGGTTTTTTTTTAAATAGTCTAGCTGTAAATAATATTAATATATTATTATATTAATATTTTAATTAATTAAAAATTAAGCAATCACTATAAGTAAAGAATACATCTGCATATAAATTAGCTTTTCCAACACAATAAGTCCATGAACATCACGCAAATGGGACTTGAAAAGAAAACAGTTCACCACCAGCAACAAGAGTAAGCAGCGAGTGATCTCTTAGTAGCAGGACCATACACAGCCTGACACCAACCTGTGAGCTCTCCCAAGGGAGATTGGTGTGAGTTTTCCTGCAAATGAAAGAGGTCTCTGAATTCTTGAGAGGCTTGAACACCCATCTCCTTCCTTCACACAAAAGCTCCCTGAAACACTATCTACATCTCTCAATGCATCATTATAACTGGGTTAAAAGCATCATTATGAGTAGGTTAGAAAAGGCATACATTATTATCTGTAAGTCAGTTAATAGCCCACACCAGGGTTTTCAAAAGGTAAAAATTCAGCTTTCACTGTTTAGAAATAAAAAACCACACACACCAGTAATCACATTTTTGCTCAGTGTATACTGTTTCATGAATCATTAACAAGAAAAAGACTGAAATTCCATCAAGATGGCTACGAACATTATAAAGGTTCCATAAAGTGAAGTGGAAAAAACCCCTCGCAATTTTGTCAGTGTGTTCCCCCAGGAACAGAGTGTTCTTACGATTTAAACTATACAATGCAATGGTCCATTTTCTGATAAGCCTTACTTGGGATTAATCAGCTGGAACATCTGATTAAATAAATTAAATACCTTTTTCAGCCTACTGGGTTGGGAATTTTTGTCCAAGGTGACAAACGTCAGTATGCTGAACAACACATATTTTTAGATGTATTTATAAAAAATTGCCTTTCAATACTCACTGTTAGCAGACTGTAGTCCCTGAACCTCTCTATTTTGGAGAATAATGGAATAAGCAGCCTGATGATTAGCTAGGTAAGAGAAAAGGGATATTCATTATTATTTTAGTCTAGATACCTATGCTTCTACTTTATAGAAGTAAAGAGACTGGTCTTCAGTTTTACTTGCAATATGACACAATTATAAGAGCACTGAACGGTAGCCCAATACTAATTACCATGGACCACCAAATAAAGAGCAAGAAAACAGCAAGTAAAAACCAGCAAGACTATCCTGCTTGCTTACCCTTCATTATCATTCTAGCAGCAAGGATAGCCCCAGGACAGACAGATTGTCCCCTCATTGCAGGAACAGGTGCATCAGGTTGTTACAGAAGTGGTGATGGTAGTGTGAACAAGCCATTTAAGAAGACAATTGGGAGATAAGCTACAAACCTTTACTGAGATGCTCTGGCTAGTGTGTTTTTGTGTCTGTCTGCAACTTAGTGTATGTACATGGGAGAGTGACAGAGAGGAAGGCTAGATACTAAGAAGCCTCACAAGGCCAGACTGAAGGTGCTGTCATCACATTAAAAAAAGCTGGTTTAACAAGCAGTGGCTAACACTGGTCTGGCATAAAAGCTGGAAAAACTGGACACTATCAATATGTCCCTTCAAAGGAAATAGTTTTCAGTACAAAGTACTACTTTGAAGATACAGGTCTGAGCTTACATTTTTGCGCAAGAGGATGAAGGACTTGCTAGGGTGATGGCTAGCAAATCAGAAAAAAAGACACACAGACTTAACCCTGCAGCAGATGGCAAATCACTCCCCCCTCACAGGGACAAGGCAGTAGTCAAGCAATGTTTTTTCGGTAGATGCTTCACTCAGAAGTTTCTCCAAGTCATGGCAGTAATAATGAAGTTTTCTAATCAAATAATCCTTGATCACTTGTTCTACCAAACAATTTGTCTGTTTTGGTACACCTGTCTCTGAACAACCTCTTGCATCAATGGGCCCAGCAGGCCCCAAACTCAAGTTTGGAAGGATCTTCTTCCATACTATCGAGTTTAAGGTAGCACAGGTACTTCGCAAACAAATACAGCTCCCAAGAGCTGACATATATCAGGGTGGGTGGACAGAAGAAGAATCTCTAGGGGCATTTCATACCTCCATGAGATGTCTCTCACATGGCACAGGAGAGTGTACCCTTCTTTGCTCAGAAATTAAGTTACTGAAACTCTCTGTGGACTACTCTTCACTTTGTTCCTTTCCTTTGCACTGTTTATGCCCTTACTGCAAGAAGAAAACTAAATCCATCTGAAAAACATTTTTTCACTTTGAAGACTTCTATGCATAAAACAGACAGGAAGGGTGCAAGTGAACACATGAGCAATGTGGGATAGGAAAGAAAAGAAACATAAAGAGAAAAACAGGCAAGAAGGGGAGGGAGAGACACAATAAAAGACTGTGCACAGTGGAACTGTGAGGAAAGGAGGAATGGGAAGCAGTAGTGGATGAAGAGCAAGGGAGCCAAAGTAGAAGGAAAACACATGTTAATAGGAAACACATGCACAGGAAAGGCTTTCTGCTTTGGTCTACTAAAAACAGGCCTTCAGTGCAATTAAATTTGAACAGTCAAAAGGATACTCAGGAAGGGAAAAAATATATTAAAAAAAATCAATAAACAGCTGATAGTATAAAGTTATGTTGTAGGGAAGAGAGCAAAGAAAATAAACTTTTTTCATTTCTTTAATTAAGGAAAACAAACAAATGAAAACCACACCCCCCACACAATTCCAACCACTTTTCCATATATATACATATATATATGTGTGTGTGCGTGTGTGCACGTGTTTTAGCCACTGCATAGTTTAATGCATCTCTGTGAGGAACACATCAAATACTGCAATATTTGCAGATGGATCCACCTAAACTATTAACTGCATGCATAATTTTGGCTAAAACAAGAGCCATTAGGCAAAGAATTCTGGTGCCAAGTATGAGAGACTTTCACAGGAAATCAGAGGAGAGGGAGATAACATTTCAGAGGAAAGGGAGATAATACTTCAGTACTATAGCTTAATAAAGAGATGAAAGCTCTACAAAAGCAAACAAATATGCCAAAAGTTCAGCAAGGTAATAAACACTGCTTCTACTTTTTGCAGTACATGCAATATTGGGAAAAATCCTCCTGTATGGTTATTTCAAATACGTTGATCTTTAGCAGGAGATGCTGGTAAAGCATATTTTAAAACCCTGTCAAGCAACTAAGGTTGCGTTACTGATCACAATTGTGGTGACCCTCCAAATGGTGTTTTTCCATACAAAACAAACACAACTGGACGTCTAGATGCACAATGATCTATAGCAGAAAGTTGCATTTGCATTGTCACTGTGTGAATAATTTGCTGGTTATAAAAGGAACTTTTGAGCTAAGGGAAGCAGCCAATAGAGCAAGATGCGAACACCTACTTTGCAAAAGTTCTGTGTTACAGCGTTCTTGCAAAGTGGACAAAAGTACGTGTTTCAGTTTCTTTCCTACCTCTGTTACCAGAGGCTAAAATTAGACTCACAGGGGTGTGAGGTTTAAATAAGAGAAGTTACTCTGCAACATGCTTTTTTTATAATAGAGAGCCTTTACCATGGACACCTCATCCTCACGCACCTCTCTCATTATACCATGCAAAAGAGATCACAGATTAAAGGGAACAAAGAATGCATAGTTTTTTTCCTTTAAGTCACATATAAGTTTAACTATAGGCCCTGAGAGATAAATACAGGCTATCAGTATTGTGATTTACATCTCATGGCCACAATTTCAACAAATAGTATTCATGTATGCTTTTTAGTATATAGCAGTTTATAGAATCATAGAATGGCTTGGGTTGGAAGGGACATTAAAGATCAATTAGTTCCAACCCCACTAGCACAGGTAGGGGCCCTTCCCACTAGACCAGCTTGCTCAGAGCCCCTTCCAGCCTGGTCTTGAACACTTCCAGGGATGCAATATCCACAAGTTGTCTGGACAACATGTTCCAGTATCTCACCATCCTCACAGTAAAGAATTTCTTCCCATCTTCTAATCTAAGTCTACCTTTTTCCAGTTTAAAGCCTGTTACTACCTGTCCTTGTTAAAAGTCCATCTCCACCTTTCTTGTAGGCCCTTTTTAGGTGCTGGAAGAGGCTAGGTCTCCCTGGCGTCTTCTCCAGGCTGAACAACCCCTATTCTATCAGCCTGTCTTCACAGGAGAAGTCTGCCAGTCCACTGATTATCTTTCTGGATATCTTGCACTGGATGTGTTCATCATAGCAGCCTCGATAGGGAAATTGCTGTCCTCCTCCTTCAGCGTTGATAAAATTTGTATTTGTATAAAACCAAAATACTTTGTATGAAAGTATTTCTACAACTGGATCACCTTTGTATTCTCTATCTTATATTCATGCTACACTAGCAGTATTAATCCATGTTTTATTACACCACAGAAGGAGCCCACCACTTGTATCTTTGCACAGACATCTGTCCAACACTGTCTGTTGCAAGGCCCAAACACGAAGCACCTAACTCAACATGCAGTGCCTGAGGCCTCTGTTCCTCATTCCACAGAAGAGCAGACACACTGCAGAAGACTGAATTTTTCTTACAGTGCCTCATCCTTGACACAATGACATAATTCCTAGCTACAAATATGTCATTCATCAGGTTTGTTCCTTTTTGAGCTCAATGAAATTGTTAAAAAGTGATTTTTCAGAGCGCTCTTTCTTATTCAGCATCTGGACTATCTTTGTGATTTCAAGTGATTTACACTCCTGCTAGACAATTTCTAGCCTAATCTCAGAATTCCATTGTAACTATAATAATGCTCTCAGAAAACTTGAAACACATTTGTTTTTCCCATTTTGTAGCTTGTTGTTATATAATCCTTACCAGGAAAATATATATTTAGTAATAAGGCAAACAATTTCCCCTTTACACCAACACCATGTGTCAAGGAAATGTGTTAATATTTTTGAACAAGAAGACAGTTCTTAAATACATTCCAAGTAGGCTTTTTGCAGAACGTGTGGTTTATCACTGTTAAATTTGAGATATGAGTCCAAGAGCTAGTATCTCAAATTGTACATTAAATCAACGTTACTGTGACAGTATGCTACAGTATGTGTGCTCCTGTATGAGAAAGCTTCATCACTACATTCTTGCAGTCTAACTTTGTCACTGCATACTTCTCTCAATATAGTTTCCTCCTAGCATTTGGCACCAGGTACCATTATTGCCATGGGCCTGTAATATTTTCAAAAATGCAATGATAAAGCCAAGACTGACTAAGTGAATGACAAATGGTCCACATCCACTCCCTTGAGGTGTGTTTCTGGACATTTATAAAATAATTAGGAATATGTTTCAGTGTCATGAGAAGTGGCTCAAAAATAAGAGAAGCAATGTTGCTTCTGAAGAAATGTGTTTTCTTTAATTTCTGCATTACTATGACCTTAATAAAATTACTTTGATGCTTGTCTGCTTGCAGAACCTGCTCCAGTTTAAAAGAAAAACTGGAAACACTTAAGTCACAGACTGGACAAAACCCCCACCTCTGCTGCAATAGCTGCCAAAGTATCTTCATAGAATAAAAGCAGCAAAACTAATCCTAAAGAAACAATAGCATATCATTTTGTAAATACAAATCTTAATTTTATTTCATTACTTATTAAGAACACAATAAAGTAGTATAAATCCAGTGTTTTCTAGTCTGACAAAACTCAGCCCTCATTATTATTTGGAAAAGCTACTTTTACTCTATATTTATATATACATAAATAAAATTAGCATTTACTCTCATATATATAATACTCCTTCCCAGTTTAAGGCATAAATAATGAAAGCCCAACATATTTCACATCAAACACAGGACCCAGGCTACAGAGATCATGTCATCCCAAAGAAGTATATTATGCAAATTTCATGAGACTAAGGAAAACACAAAGATAAACACAAGAGGTAGGAGAGGTAAGTTCATCACTCCAGAAAATCACCTTGCTAGATAAAGTGCAGGAAAGTGAGTGACTGATACATCCTACTACAGTGCAGAAGAGCCAGAGAAAAAAATGCATGGTCCTTCAACAGACTAGAAAATGGAAGCTCTTTACATCCACCATCCTTAACCGGATACTGTCTCTCTAAGATTTTCTACTGCTAAAACCTTTTATTGTCAAATGACATGCACAAATTACCAACAGTGCACAACTCTACAACAGGCACTTCATCTCTGATGAATTGTATTTAAGGAAACACCCTGAGAAAGAAAACTGTAGCTATCTCACATGAAACCTGTTTAAAACTATTTTTTGTTGAGATGGTAGTTTCTGAAGCTGTGTTTAGCATAGACTCAAAACAAACTCCTGGAGTTAAGAAATAATGATTTTCAACAGCTGAAATACTAGAAGGTCCTGGAGGCTGCAACTGCAATACGCTGTACCTCCAGACAAGATTAACCCATATCACTTTTTAGAAGAGGCCAGCAATAAGCACAGAGGAGACATATTTTAAAAACTGAAAAAGCAGGTCAGTTTCTTATAATCCTGTATGAAGCTCTAACTGCACTTACTACAGTTATTTCAGGAGTTGAATATGCTTCTTGAAACACCAAGAAGGACAAGAAACTTCATTGTTCCTGATTTCATTGTTCGGGTTTAAACATCAGTGTTTGCAAGCACCTGGGGTACAGCTTTGCCCACCTTGCTTGATAGCTAAGAACACCTGAAAACAGAATGTTTATTGGTTTCATGCCTGCATAACAAAGCTCTGTGAATGCTTCAGCAGTGTGACTGGAAAGAGTATTTTTCAATTTCAGCATCTGAGTTGCAGAAAAAGTACATTAGGAATTCTAACTTGCTTACAGGAAGCTCTCTTGAGTTACTTCAAGGAGGCCCTATGCACTTTACAAAGCATCTTCTAGATTTCCTTCTAGCAGTGGGACAAGTAGCAAGAGGCGGAATCACTCATGCAGTTGAAGTACAGACACTTGTAGACTAAACAACCTGTGAAGTTTATACATTCAAAACTACAGAATCATACAAGATATGTTCAAGGTCTTACAGGGTCAAAATAAGACCAGAGGGGAAAGAGTCTCCTTAATCATTCACATATTTTCAAAGAAAATGTGGCTTGAAATTACCTCCTTAGGAGCTATTTTCCCCTCTGTAATGTAATTTAAGACAGAAAAAACTATACTGTAATACTCACAAACTTGCTGTCATCACTTCAGTTTTACTAGAAACAACCTTGAATTTAAAAATACTGCTACTTAGAGCAGAGTTTTGAAAACATAGGAAAATGGCATGTGCTTTTCATCTCCAAAAAAGCAGATATTTAAACCGTAGGTAGACATATTGGGATGAAAGGAAATGCATAAAATGTAAATCCTACCTGAGTTCAGAAAGGTCCTTCAGAAATAAGCTGAAGAATCCTTTTATACATGCACATACAATTTATATACATGCATATTATACATACTGTGATATATACATGATATATTACATATTACACCATTTTGTTGTATTACAAAGATGGTTTGGATTGGAAGGTCATACCCACCTGTCACAGGCAGGGACACCTTTCACTAGACTGATATTACACATATGTACAATGTACATATACACACACACACAGATAAAGCTTAGAAAAATATAAACAATTTATCACTAACATGCAGTTACAAACTGGAAAAAATCCTCAGCAGAACATAACGTCAGAACAGTGAAATGGAAAAGTAATTTGTTCCCATATAACTCTTATACTAAAAAAGATACATTTTTAATGAAAAGTAGTATAAAAAGTGATAGGAAACTTTATAATAACATCATGAAGATATATGCTTACATATGAGAAGATATGTTCTTACAATATCTGAAATACAAAAGAATATCAAAACAAATATACTACTGTATTTTTTAAAATCACTGCATAATATGAAATACGAACCAGTGAGTGACCAGCAGTCTCTCCAATACATAGATGATGTTGGAAGCTTGTGAATTTTCATTAAAAGGAATTGATTTTAACTTAGTTTTAGACTGTGTTCAAAATAAATTACAATTTTATTGTGTGGCACTGCAACACAATAGATCACTGTTAGACCTGAGTGACTCCTGCCTTTCAAGTCTCTGTATCTTAGTCATAGCAACTAAATAGACAAACTACTTTTTGTGGCATTTCTTTAAGTACTTAATTAGCAAAAATTGCTGTCAATTACTGGCATTCTAAGGCTGTATTGCTACACAGAAAGAAAAAATATGTTGTCAATAGGAGGCACAGGGGCTGCGGTGCCGATCATGTTTCATGTACCACATCTAAATCAATCCAATTCTGGTTGAGTGGGAATGAGAATTTCTCTTCCCAGTGAAACCCAGATACATAGGGATACAGTTTGTGCTTGCACACAGGTTTTTAAAGAAGGCTACGAAATGATTTTTCATGCTAACTCAGCAGAACACAATATAGTTGAGATTATTTTATCTCACACATACAATTCCCAGCATACCTCAGAATAATATTCCTTGCAAGCTGGCTTTTGCTGCTGTTGTCACTCGCCTTTCCTATCTGCTATCAGCACAACAAAGTTAAACTGGAAAAAACGGTATTATCTTTCTCCCTGTATCTTTAATGCCCACTACACACATGTGAAATAACAGTTCACTGTCTGAGCACTTAGTTCACTGAAATATTTGCTTTTGCTGCAGAGAGCCCTATTCTCTTGAAGATAATGTAAATGAACAGATGGAAGGATCACAAATGACCTTATAACTTCCCAACATCACTGCTGGCTTTGCTAATTATTCAGTGAATGCCAGGTCCGATTCTCACTTACATGAGAGAATGTGTGTGGCAGAAGAGAATATATTCTAATACTTTATAGGCACAAATAAAAAAGTCACCTAACAGAGCATATGGCATGAAATACATGGTCAAGGTCTGTGGAGTATTTGCAGGAGAATGGACACATTATGAACAACCAACCCATATTTCTAGCTCTAAGGAGTACTAGGCCTCACTTGACCTAACTTTGGAGGTTGCAAGCTGTGTGAAAACTCTGTGTGTTTATACTTACGAACTGTGTGAAACTCTGTGTTTATAGTTGTTAGCTGTGTGAATACTGTATGTTTATAGTTGTAAGTTATGAAAAAACTGTGTGTCTATAGTTGAAAGTTGTGGGAAATTGGAGATAAAGGGACACCTGGAAAGCCTCGGGAAAGTCCCTAAAGGCGGATCAATAGGAGGGACTTTGGGTGGTACGAATGATGTCAGGACACGTGAACAGAGCATTAGAACCAATGAACTGAAGGCATGAGACACATGCACAGACTGAGCTATCCGATCACCTTGTTGTAATCACGTATCCGGGAAAAGCTAACTGTACAAAACTTAACGCATTTAAATAATAAATTGGACACTGTCTGATCATATTGATTGTCTGCACATTGTTCCTGAACTCTTGCCATCCATAAAGGTCCATTAGATAACACAGATGTTTTACAAGTCAAAATCAACTCTGCACACTGCTGGAGTTTCTTAGAAACCCTAAAGCACAAGCAGTCTCACAGCCTGCATTTCCTTACCCTGCATATAGACACAGGCAGAGTGCTCCGCTCTGCTGCAGTAACAAACCGCAGGAAACACAATATAGACAGAGGCCTCATCACAGGACATTAGCCTTCCCTGTACTCTCTACACTATACTTCTTCTTTTTGTCAGTTAGCCCTTAAAGGTACATCTCTTGCAGTTTGCTTGTTTAGTCCTTAAGAGTCTCTCATATAAAGAGCTGAACTTTGCAATCCTCACTTGTGCCAGAAGAAACCGCAGTGACTCAGCAGATCTTATGGGGTAAGCCCTGATTTACTCCTCATATCCTAGGTTTTAAGGGACAGCTTGTTGCAGAGGATTAAATTGAACTTCACAATCTAAGTGCAAGTTTTTAATAAACAAAAACTTGTTTAGCCCAGGCCTTATATGCTGCACTTTATGAAATGCTTTTACCTCCAGTGCCTTCACAACAAATCTACGCAACCAGAACTGAGGCTACAAGAATCAGCCGCAGCTTGCTGAACTACTCATTTCCACATAATGGATAGCTTCAATTCTTCAATAAAATGAAAAGTTGCATCAAGTATGCTTTATAAAAATTGTGTTTGCAAATTTACATTTCATTTTAACTGTGAAGACACAGTATCCAGCAAACTTCATAAAACCTTTAAGAAAACCACTGAAGAATTTTATTTCTCACCCTTCCAAATTTGGGGATGCTCCTGCAAGTCCCACCCTCCAGTATATTACAGACATACTACCATTCTCACCTTGTAGGTTCATACTACACAGTATTTCTCAGAGTTTGCAAAGCCCATTATAAACATAATTTATAGCTGATATGTGGAAGCAACAGATTCACAGAATCAATGTTTATACTGAATACTTCTGAGGTCCCACAAAAACCTCTGATTTCCATCTCCCTGTGTCAGCAGGGAGGTGATTGTTGTTTCTATTAGCCAAAGCATCACCAAAACACCCAAGTCAAAAATTGTTTGCTTCCAACTTTTTCAGCTTAAGCTTTGTCTCTAAATGTAATAGTCCCCACTGTGTCAAATGCACTTTGCATAAAAACATAAGATAGAAAATACTAAGAGCACTGCAAGCAAACATCCAAGTATTTCATGTGGTTGCTACTGAAACACAGTTTTAACCCAAGCACTTACTAAATTCCAGTCAGACTCTTGTCACTAGGATCCCTAGAGATTATTGCAAATGGAAAAATTAAGTCTCATTTTTCACTATGCCTAATTACTTACCCTGTCAAACTATTTCATAAACCCCCACATTCCTAGCAATTTTCATGTAATTTGTGATGCTTCAGCACAATATTACAGTGTCACAAACACTGATAAAAATACTTACATTTCAACAAACAAGCCCCTGAAAGAAACATATGTCCCTGTAATTAGACCTCAAGTTCAACGTAAAACTCCTTCTGCTTTGAAGGTCTATGTAAAAATCAAGACATTGTTCAACAGCAGCCAACAAAAATATCCTAAGGCATATTTTGTTTTTAACTCAACTTTTGTGAACCATACTTCTCATCATGGACTTTACCATCATTTGAAGGTATAGTAAAGCAAAACTAAATTCTTCTGTTCATGTAATGCTGTGACCAAAAAAAAAATTCAAACCCAAATAAACAACTTATAAATTACTTCCTACCACAGTCTGATATTACACATCTAGCTTCAGCTGAAGGCAGCGGAAATTGTTACTGGCATTTTAACCTCCAGTTTAACCATTTCAAACAGATGGTGTACTTGTGTGCTTTTATAATTTCCACAGCTAATGATGTTACCCTGATATTGCACATTAAGTCAGAAATATACCAAACATCAAGACTGAGGGAATTTCAGATCATATTTGTTAGCTGCATAAATTCCACCCAAAATTTTATATTATGAACAACATATGAATAGATCAGATAATTTCAGATTAAAATAAACTGAATGTGATTATTTTAGATTTAAGCTCTTCTTTGAACCCCTACAACCAAGGCAGTTTCCTTGAATTTTGCAAAGAACTATGAGCAGCTTGACACTGCTGTCTTCCACTGACTTCTGAGGCCTTTCTGATCATAAAGTCAGCCTGGTGTAGGGATGCAGTCATAAACAGGTAAAATTCAGCTATGGTAAGAGCTGCAATAATGTCACACATGGAAAAAGTTTTAAAGACATTTTTTCTTGAGACTTATAGACTTTGACTATTCATTTTATGAGTTAAACACACAGACCCAAACCAGATAGAGATTATGAGTGTACATAGTTCTTTATGGTACCATGTTACACATACCCCAGACGCCCATCTCCTCACAATGATTCATCTGCATCCACACTGCACTGATGTCTGCCTTCTGCCAGCTGTGCATGGGGCACATCTGAGCAGACCCCTGTGCACAAGGCTGATTTAGGGCACTGGCAAGGCTGCCACTGGGAAAACTGCTAGTCAGGGTCAGAGGGGTCTTTGTCCACATAAAAGAAACATTGGCAAGTATGGAAAAGCTATGACCAGGCAGAAGACCCATTTCAATCTGCATCAGAGCACATACCTACCCCTAGCGGGGGCTTCCCTTGTTTGCCCAAAGAATACCCAGACAGATCTCACCAGTTCAGCTCCTCCATGTCTGAGAGGGACAGAATGTGGATGAAAAGAAGCCTGTGCAGCAAACTAACAAAAGGAACATGAGCAGTGGGACCACACAAAAGGGTACTGACTTTCTGTTGTCACAGATTGTAACTTCATAGCAAATTTGGAAACATGAATTGTGTTTCTTAAATCCTGAAACTTGAATCAAGTAGTAAGATGCAAAGGGCAATTTTGACTTTCAGGCAGTCTCTCCAACGTCTATGCACAAACTGGGAGGAGTCAAGATGAGTGATAAAGGTAAGTGTACTTAGTAATTGTGCATAACTTCAAGGCTGCTTACTAGTTAATAATTGACCTCCACATATGGTCAAACAGTTGTTAAAATTATCATTTTTACACCATAGGTAAATAAATAAATTCAAGAACCAAAAATATAAGGCAGGATGCTCCTATGATGCACAACTACTTTAGGGCTGTACCAACTCACAGTTTGATCAAAAATGCACTTAAACTACAGTGATCTTTCTTGAGCAGGTTCAAAGAAGAGCTGTGCATTACACAACTACTGTAGGAATCCTTACACAACTCTTCCTTTAAAGAAAATAAGGCAAAGAGGGTAATGCTCTCAGATAATCACCTTGACGTGTCAATCCTCCACCCTATAGAGTTCCTGTAACTTCTGTGACATAAAGCACGTGAAGCAGAAGCTGGGTAGGTTCAAACACTTTTCAAAAGTATGAAAAGACCAAAATAAACTCAGAGGTCAGTAACATGCAAGACATGCTCTGTTTGTGCTTTAGTACAATGGAGCCCAGGTTCCAAAGAAACCTAGCTAAATCTAGAAACTGGAGTCCCCAAAGGCAGAGCAGACCATGGCCCTTTTTCTTTATAAACAACATTTCTAATTATTCACACAATAAGAAAAAGCTGTTAATGTACATTGCTGAAACACAGTGATAACAATCTCCTTTCTTGGTGTTGCACAGTAAGTTCATCTTAAACACTATCAGCCTTCCCACAGGAAGCACAGTATCTTTTCAAATTAGGAGAGAGCCAAGTGCACGTCACAGATTCTCCTTTATAAATAAACTTATAAAGAGAAGGGAAAAAGTCAGAAGAGTAATCAGCAGTGGAATAGTTTAATGACTTACTAGGTTACTACTGGAAAGGGGAAGGAAATTGATCACTTCAGCTGCTAACAGAACACAATCTCAAGTTGAGAACCAGTAACTACAAAGAGTACTTTCAAATGTGTTTCTTCTTTTCTCCTGAAGTTTTGTGTGCTCACTCTTGGCTAACTACAGCACAACAGGAAGCCCTGTGCTCACATAATGATAATAATAACAACCCGGTCTGCTGAGGTAAAGAGACAAAAATGAAGGAAACACTGCCCTTATTACAGGCTCTGTAGGGGCTGTATTCCCCTCTGTGGGGCTGTAGATGACTTAGAGTGTTAATTTGTTGCTCAAAACCTCCAGTTTTGCTACTCTGCTACAAACAGCTAGTCAAATAACACAGTCCTAGGTAGGATCTGTCTGTTTGCATTAACACTTCAGGCTCCAATACAAGTGTATGCAAAGCACACGACAAAAGTCACACCTAAATATACACCAACACACAACAAAACCTGGTATGTTCTCTATCAGGATAGTAACATAAAGGAAGAGAGGTAACCTTGTAAACACTAAACAAAAGCATGGGACAGCCATAAAAAACCTCCAGTCTAGATAGACGCTGCCTATTTTGCATAAGAACACCACAGTACACTGAATCTGCTGTTTCATATGCAGACAATTAAAATATTTCTCCACAGACAGGTCAAAATTAGTTGCTCGTGTTCTACATAATTTCAGACAGAGAGCTTGGGACTGAGCAAAGATGACAGTTTACAATACTTCAGGACTTAATTAAAGCTTTGAGGGCTAACAAGTAGGATGCTCCTCCTACTGTTGGAATTTCTTTTTTCAAACACTTAAGCATAAGATTTTTAATAAAACATCCTTAAGAATACATTTCAGATGAGAAGCAGTACACAAATCATCTTAACCTCAATATTTATAAACTACTCATTCCTTAGTAGTCCTGGCTCTGAAAAAAATATATATATTAAAAAAAGAAGTTAATTCAACAATGAACATTTTAGTAGGTATTCCTATATAAATGAAACAAAAGCAATTTGCCATTAACACTGTCATTTAAGATGTTCTTCTGATTGGATAGATAATTTTATTGAAGAGGTCTGAAACTCTTCCTTCTCAGTACCATCACTAAAATTTCTCCTAAATTCATTGTTTCATCTAGTTACAGCAGAATTTTAGAAGGCACCTTAAAATTACACAGGTATTTGTGTTTTAATTTTAGGTACTTTTATTATCTCATGGTTGGATTCCATTATTTGCACACCATGTAATAATATTCTATGGGTGTTTTTCTGTCTAGAAAACAGATGCCAAGCTGCCTCTTTAACAATGCCATCTCTGCTTTCTGTGTATGCTAAGAAATTGACAGGCCAGAAGACAAAAGTAGTCCCAGCAGCACCACATCTCTGTATGCAAATTTCAGCAGAAATCTAACAACCACAGAAAAAGTGATCATGAAAGACTGTGATGCATACTCATCCACATTCCCAGGAGTTTCAGACCATTTCTAGTGGAAAGACCAGCAAAGTAAGGTTCCAATTTAGATTTCTATTGCCACTGAGAAATACATAATAATGTTCTTTCCATTGCAATACTTTAGAGTCCTACTATAGTGATCTATGAATAGTTGGAAAAAGGTTTATAGTGTAAACAAAATCTGATAACATTAAACATACAAGTATCATTATTTAACGAGATGACTTGTTACATCACCATGTTTGTACTAAAAACAAAACCAGAAGCTGTGGAATCTCATGAGAAGGTTTTCTGTTTGCTAGCCAAAAAGATCATCATAATACTTCCTTTGTTTTCATGTTGAACAAAGTGACTTAACTTGGTGGGACATCTCTCTTTCCTCCAAGGAGCTTCCACTACCATTCTGAATGTGAAGTTTCTTTTCCATTAAGTGGAGTGGGGTATAAAGGACTAAAGTACTGGTACCTCAAAGGCTTCTCTGTGTGCTTGTCTTCATGCACTGCAATACATCTTATACAGTTATCCATACTGACTTCCACATCACTCAAAATCAAGCAAAGACACCTGTTTTGGCAGAAATTGTGTACTCAGTTTTGTCTTAAGGGTGTGCTCCTTTGTGCAAGGTTGAGCCACACATGCCTTTTTCTTTCCAGACTACTTATTTATCCACAGAAACACTGCTGTATCCACAGAAACACTGGAGATGGGTCAGCTGAGTAAGAGGCACTCTCCACATCACACAAATCAGAACCATCCCCTCCGCACTCTGAACAGACATATCACAAAGAAATACAGAGAAGACCCCAATCAGCGTCTGC
Organism: Lepidothrix coronata; assembly: GCF_001604755.1. Taxonomy (NCBI): domain Eukaryota; kingdom Metazoa; phylum Chordata; class Aves; order Passeriformes; family Pipridae; genus Lepidothrix; species Lepidothrix coronata. The sequence goes on from NW_016690194.1 coordinate 2,170,711, forward strand.
AAGTGTGGATCTGCTGATTATGGTTTGCACTATGAAAAGTGTAAAGGTATAGTAATCTTTACCTTGACTCATACACCAAAACACTACACTGCATGGCAATCTCTCTAACAGCACAGAAGGTAAATTTTAGCCCCTCCATCCTCAGAGAAACCTTTCCTAATATGGTCAGCAAACACACTGAAGAAAAAAGTCTGAATAGGACTATTTATTTTCTTAGCAATGTTTTCTTAGAATGATGCATAAAAAATTGTACATTCAGAAAAATCAGTACACAAGTCCTCTCAAATTTGTTAAACCTTAGAGCAAGAAAAACAGACACTAAAGACCAAGGGCAATAAGAGAGCTGGCACATCTCTCGACTGAGCTGTGGATGTCAAATTTGACACTGAAGTAACTTTAAGTAACAAAATGATCCAAAAAACTTTGTCAGAACCAAACAGTAGTACTGGAAACAAAGTTCAGTGTTCTTACTTGAGGCAGTTTTGGTTCCATGTATTGCTACCCGCCACGCTGTAAACTTGGGCATGGCTCATACAAACAGTGCATTACTCTCAGCAAAAGGCTTTGACTCATGACACATTAAGACCAAGACTTTAATTAGGTACAAAAGGGAGAGAGCATTTGCAGACATTTTCAAGGCAGAAAGTTATCTTAGAAGGAAATCCCAGAATCTTTCCATGTAGTTCAATAATCCTTTGAAAATTTTCAAATATAGCTCTAACAGGAAGCCCACAAATTTTTAAACTCCTTTTTAATAGTCCTACAATTTTACAGCTTGGGTTAGAGAAGGTACGTAACAGTGAAGATTGCTCTCTTGGCCCCAAGTAAATAACTTCATTAATCTTCTAATTGGAGATAGGCAGCAGTGATGACTGCAATGGATTTGTACATTACCCAAATGAAAACTTGGCTGCTTCCAGTTTCTCTGGGTCATGAGTGCTTAGAATGTTTTACCAGCAACTGAGTTTGCTTGCACGGAAAAAAAGGCAAACAGAGAAAACACATTTCCCAAATTTTGTAAGCTAGCAGATGATAAACTGTGCTCCAAATCACTCAGAGACCAGGAGAAATCTTCCGTAAGCTAAGAAAACACAAAAAAACCCAAAAACCAAGCCATTTGACTCACAGCCTGTGACTCTACTATTGCCATCAGTAATGAGGAAAACACAGTCTTAGACATGCTATCTCGCTCACTTAGTCCTCTTCATGAACTGGAAAAAAAAAAATCCAACTTACATTTGGAGGAGAAAAAACAGTTTGTAATGAATCCAAGAGGAAAGACTTATTTGCTCTCATGGTCTAGTGGCTAATGGGAGGAGACTTCACAAGAGTTTACATAATTAAATGGAAGTACCATTCCAACACTGGGAAACCTTTCTGCACATGGCAGTCAGCAAAAGCAGCAAACACAGAACAGAGGCCAGCACAGACCAGCCTCAGTAGAGGGCTGGGACTCCCATCAGGTTGCCACCCTTGGTATCTCTCTGCTCCCCCAGCTGCTGCTGCTGGCAATAGCTACGCTGAGACCTGCAAAGTGACAGGCACACTCCTGCTACAATTAATCACAGAATCATAGAATTGTTTGGGTTGGAAGGAACCTTATGGATCATCTAGTTCCAACTCCCCTGGCCACTAGACCACATTGCTCGGTGCCCCATCCAACCTCACCCTGAATACTTTCAGGGATAGAGCATCCACAATTTCTCTACGCAACTTGTTCCGGTTTCTCATCACCTTCACAATAAAGAATTTTTTCATGATATGTAATGTAAATCTACCCTCTTTCAGTTTAAAGCCATTCCCCCCTGTCCTATCACTACAGGTCGTTATCAGAAGTCCCTCATCAGCTTTCTTACAGGCCCTCTTTATGTACTAGAAGACTGCTCTAAGGTCTTCCTGAAGCCTTCTCTTCTCTAGGCTGAATATCCCCATTCAGCTTCTCTTCATAGGAGAGGTGCTTCAACACCCTCATCATCTTTGTGGCCTTCCTTTGGACTTGCTCAACAGGTCTGTGCCCTTGTTGCCCCCCCCCCCCACCCCGGGCTGGACATAGCATTCCAGGTGGGGTCTCACCAGAACAGAATAGAGGGCAAAATCCCCTCTCTCACTCTGCTGGCCATGCTGCTTTGATGCTGCCCAGGATGTGTTTGGCCCTTGGGCTGCAAGTGCACATTGGTGGCTCATGTCCAGCTTCTCATCCACCAGTACCCCAAAGTCCTTCTCTTCAGGGCTACTCTCAATCCATTCTCCACCCAGCCTGTATTTGTGCTTGGGATTGCCCCAACCCAGGTGCAGGACCTTGCACTTGGTATTGTTGAATTTCATGAGCTTCACATGAGGTTCTTAAGCGTCCTACTAGATGATATCCCTTCCTTCCAGGATGTTGACCACACCACCCAGTTGGTGTTGTTGGCACACTTGCTGAGGATGCAGTTGATCCCACTGTCCATGTTGCAAAGATGCTAAGCAGCGCCAGTCCCAATACCAATACCCGAGGACGCCACTCATCACTGGCCTCCATTTGCACACTGAGCCTTTGACTGTAACTCTTGAGTGTGAACTTTATCCACCAAATCCATGTCTCTTCAGTTTAGAAACAAGGATGTCATATGGGACAGTGTTAAATGTTTTGCATGTCAGTTGCTCTTCTTTTAACCACTCATTCCATTACACCATTGTAGAATGCCATCAAATTTTCAGGCACAATTTACCCTAGTGAAGCCATGTTGGCTGGAACCAATCACCTCCTTATTTTCCACATGCCTGAGCATAGTTTCCAGGAGGATCTACGCCATGATCTTGCTAGGCACAGAGGTGAGACTGACTGGCCTGTAGCTCTGAGCAAGTTTGAGCTGGCTTTCTGCCAAGTCTCCAAATGCTCAGTGAAAGCCCCTGTCCTCCCTCCCCCTTTGGGCAAAGAAAGGAAAGGAAAAAAAAATATATATAAACTGAGAGAAACCGAAATCAACTGGATTATATAAAAAATATATATTTACAATTATATATATTATTTGAATATATATATTGTACATACAACAGGGAGCTCCCGAGGGGGAAAAAGGGAAAAGGGGGGAGGAAACAGGGATAAAAACTAAAAACAAATATCCTCCAAATACGCCCATTAATAGAGAGCTTGCAGATAAGCACAAAAAAATGGATTAAATACTTCCCTGAACGGGACAGCAGAACTGTTCGAGGCACCAGCCAACTTCCCCACGCCTCCTGGAGGGACCGGAGATAACGGCAGGTCTGAGCAGCAGGCCCTGGCCTATACAAGCAAAGCCCATCTATGGAGAGACCTGTCACCTTCAGCCACTGGAAGAGAGCAAACTCTCTTATCTGCACCTTTTTATATGTTGTGTTATGGAAAGAGATGATATGGAATACTTCCTTAGATTTCTGACCCCGTTGCTAAGGAAGGCCTAAAAAATCCAAGAGCCAACCCACTACAAGCTCCCTTGTAGTTAAGCTATCATTTACCTGCATGGATGTATCCTCTGGCATTTAGCTAACTCACACTGGTACTCAGGCCAAGAACTTCTTTCAAAAATAAACTTAGCAGGAGAAAAAAGCAAATAACTTTCCCAGATAGTGAGGGATGGGAAGTTCTGGGTACAAAACAGCCCAAGAAGAATCCAGCCCATTCACAACTTGGCAGGCACCCGTCTCACCTTGCGCTTTGCTACAGAGTAGCAAAGTAGCTACTTTTTCTACAACTAGCAGCAACAAGGAGGGGAAAAGCCCAAACAGGCACAGAAAGCGAGATTCAGACTGGGAACATGGTGAAGGCAACAGCTCTTGCAACCAAGCAACAAGTTTCTCTCTCCTGAATAGATTACAGGAACACCAACAGCAATCTCAAGTTACCTTCTCAAGAGCACTCAAGGTCTCACTCCATTAATTCCGCTTCTCTTATGCCTCTCCACTGCTATTTACACCCCCCACAGCACAGCCCCACAAATGCGGGTTGAACCTTCAAATTGCACCAGTTAAAGAGCCAGTTGAACATCACTAATTTCTTTTGTTCTTGCAAAGTTATTTTTAATCCACATCAGTTCAGTGATCTGATATTATCACAAAGCTTACCAACAGTTGTGCAACCACAGCCAAAAGACTGGCAAACTGCCGTAACAGCTGTAGTATTTTTAAGTCAGCTTTGGTGCTGAAGGGAACATCCCACTAAACTGCACTGCTCATCAAGCTGTAAACTTAAATGTCAGAAGTTTCCTTCAGTTCAGATGGCACAGCTATGTTTCTGGAGTTGTGAACAAGACTTAATAACTGTAAACTGCTGCAAATAACAGCAATATTTGTACTACTGAATTGTGCAGATTTTTTTAAGTATTTGTGCAATTGAAGCATCTTTATATTTGTGTCCATTATGCTTAATGTAACTGTGATCATAAACTAGAAGCTCTAGACAAAGGACATCAAGACAGACCTTTCAATTTATATTTTCCCTTGCCAGAAAACTGCCAATTCCTAAGTTTGTACAGAGATAAAAGGAGCCAAGTGGAACCCAATTCCAGAAGCCTGATACTTTTTTTCATAGGATGAGTTCTATGATGCACAGTGAACTTCTCTCCATTAGGAGAGGATAAAAATCATTGTACTATCACTGGGTGATCGCCTGCAGACACATGCTTCTTATACAGCACTGGATGAATCTTTCAGCCTCTGTGCCTCAGTTCCACAGTGTGCAATATGTGCATTCCGTGGCCTCAAAGAGACATTTTTAAAAGTATATCATTATCTCTAGAATTTCAAATACTGCAATAACAAGGATCTCATGAAAACCAAAGGGCACCAAACGCAGGGGTCTGGCCAGGTGGCATGCAGACACAGAATACATGAATCTTGAGCTAAAGGAGCTAGCAATAAAAATGAGCACAGTTAATAAAATGGCCATCGTACAGTACCTGCATTATTAGACAAAAGCATCCTATGACTGTGCACATCCACAACACCACACAAAATTTTGCAAGTAACTTGCTTTTTGACTATGATGCAGGTCATAGCTGTGACACATTGAAGAAACTACTGCTAGCTTACTCTTAGTTTCTATAAATCTCATATTTCAAAATACAAAACACAAGCACATCTAGACAATAGTGAAAATATACAAGGCACTTGCAACACCTACAACTTTCTCTGTTTCACTGATCACAAATAAAACAGTTTTACAGCAAGGAGAAAATAACAACAAAATGGTAAATACAGTACCTCACAACAGGCTGATAGTTTTCTAGTTCACAAGCGGAGAGTGGAAGATAAAAAGTGAAATTTCCAGCTCATTGAAGGAGGACTTGAAGTTTCTTGCTCACATACAAGGAGAAAAACCTCTTTTTGCACTGTACCAATGTGAAGAATAAGACAAGACGCATGACCACATAAGCACAGCAGGAATCTACAATGACAAATCAGACACTTGATCTATTTAGAGAAAATTAAATTTAGAATATCAGTGGTGAGGGCCCATGTCAGAGACTGAAATGTTAAGGGTTAATGACTCAAACAATCGGCCTATTATTAACAAGAACCTTCAGCAGTGGGTTATAACAGCCCATAACAAGTAGGTACAGTACAAAATGGATTCAAACACAAATTACACTTAGAGAAGGAATGGTCCAAGCTGTACCTAACACTGGATGGCAGAGGAGACATGAACAGCATGTTCCCAATCCCTGCTTAGTACTGTCAGCAAAGACTTCATTTAGAAAAGCATTCCATTGCTTTTAACTTCTGTAGAGTTTTCTATTAAGCAGCATGGAGTTTTAAATAATAAAACATATACCAAGCTGCTAATTTTTATGCTTTTAAATGCACATTTTATTTTGCTTGATCAGCGAAGTTTGCTTTTTAGCTTCCACAGTATATAAATTTCAAATACGGCACCACATAATTACCAGCAGTAGAATCACAGAATATTTTAGGTTGAAAAAGACACTTAAGATCACTGAGTCCAGCTGTTAAGCTAACCATGCCACGTCCACTACTAAACCATGTCCCTAAGTACCACATCTACATGTCTTGAATACCTCCAGGGATGGTGACTCAGCCACTTCCCTGGGCACCCTGTTCCAAAGTCTGACCACCACTATTTTTTCCTAATATCTTATCTAAACTCCCTTGGTGCAGCTTAAGGCCATTTCCTCTTGCCCTATCACTTGTTACTTGGGAGAGGAGAACAAGCCCCACCTAGCTACAACCTCCTTTCAAGTAATTGTAGAAAGCGATAAAGTCTCCCCTGAGCCTTCTTTTCTCCAGACAAAACAATCCCAGCTCCCTCAGTTGCTCCTCATAGGATTTGTGTTCCAGACCCTTCACAAGCTTCACTGCCCTTTCTCTGGACTCACCCCAGCACCTCCATATCTGTCCTGTAGTGAGTGATGGGCCCAAAACTGAACACAGGATTCGAGGTTAGGCCTCACCAGTGCCAAGTACAGCAGGAGAAGCACTTCCCTGGATCCTGCTGGCCAAACTATTGTTGATATAAGTCAGGGTGCTACTGGCCTTCTTGGCCACCTGGGCACTCTGTTGGCTCATATTCAGCTGCTGCCCACCAGCACCCCCAGGTCCTTTCCCACCAGGCAGCTTCCCAGCCACCCTCCCCCAAGCCTGGATTGCTGCCTGGGGTTGTTGTGACCTAAGAGCAGGACCCAGCACTTAGCCTTGTTGAATCTCATGCCACTGGCCCTGGCCCATCTATCTAGGCCTTACCAGGTCCCTGTGCAGGGCCTTTCTACCCTCCAGCAGATCAGCACTCCTGCCCAATTTGGTGTTGTCTGTGTACTTACTGAGGGTACACTTGATCTCCTCATGCAGATCATCAATAAAAATATTAAATAGAACCAATACTGAGGCCTGGGAAACACCACTTGTGACCAGCCACCAGCTGGATGTAAATCCATTTACCACCACTCTCTGGGCCCAGCTATCCAGCCAGTTTTTTTAACCAGCAAAGAGTGCACCCGTCTAACCCATGGGCTGCCAGTTTCTCAGGAGAATGATGTGGGAGACAGTGTCTAAGGCTATCTACTAAAGTCCAGGTAGGCTATATCAACAGCCTTTACCTAACCCACTAAGCAGGTCACCTTCTCACAGAAGTTGAACAAGTAAGCAAAGTAATAATACTGCAACACCAACAAGTATACCTTGTTCAGCTATTGTGTAAGACAAAGGCAGGTTCTCAGTAATTGCTAGCACAGCATATATCATGAAGGGTGCTGAAGCTGCACCAGAGTTTATCCACCCTTAAAACAAAACGTGAACTGGGGGGAGAAGGGGAGGCACCTTCTTACAGACAGGTGCCTAAGGAAAAGCTTTTGCCAGTTTCTACCCTAAAGGAGGCAAGAATGCCAAGACACTTAAAGTGCCTTGGTTACACAGAACATAAACACACACATTAAGTACAGCACATTCAGGACTGCGAGAATCAGTAAGCATATTTTCAATAGTATATGGAGCACATTATGTGACCACAGAGGAAGTACTTTTTGTAGTTTCTAGCCTATTCTGTTGGTGTCAGAAGTAAAAAAAAGAAATGCCTTAGCTACCTAAGATAAGAAACAACACTAAGAAAAATCAGCACAATTCCACAAACACACACTATTGCAGTAAACCACGTTTAAATTTTCCCAATATCAAGAACACCCAAACACATAACTAAAGACAGCCTTAAACCTGCACCAAATGAACTCGGTGAAAGAAACCTCCTGCTGTTTTTAATGATTCAAGGATCAATTCCTAGATTTAGAATATGATTTTCAACTCCCTGTTTTATGTAATTTGGGGAAGGGAAGAATCCAGTAAAGAGATGAAATACAGTAAAAATTAATTAAGAGGAACATTTTTACAGTTCTATTTTTCCCTCAATAAATAAATTATTAGAAACTGATCTTTAAAAACAAAAGAGATGCAAATAATTGTGTTCAATTTTGGTTTTCTTGAATCAGTTTTGAGACAGGTCTAAGGAAAAGACCCAGTCGATTATGCATAGGAAAAAGTATCTGGATGGAGAAAGAGATGTGACTAATTAAGCACTATTTATGTTGTGGAAGAGTCAGAGTAACAACCACATTAGACATTCATCAGAATATGTATTCTCTGCTTTGAAGGTGGAAAAATTTTGAGATCATTTAATGAACTTTGTTGTAAAGCATCTCCATCATAATAAACATCCCATAAATTTACATTGAGATATAAAAAAAGCCCAGTGGATTCTACTGTATACATTCATGAATTCCCAAACTGCCAATGCCCCTTATGTTAGGTTCATTTTAAGAAGTTTCTGTGGTTTTAATTTTGATCTGAGCCCTCCTCCACCTTACATTATCCAAATGTTAGCTCAAAATATTTACACAAATACAAAACTCTCATCATTTTGTTAAATGGAAGGAAACAAACCCACTGTTTCTTCACCATATGGAATATCCTTCTAGAAGCAACATGAAACAAGTATATTTACATTTCCTTTGGGAGAGCTAACAACATCCATACCAAGTTTTCCTTAAGCAACAGCACGTACCATAGTTCAGCTTTGAAGAGACAGCATTAAAGAGAAAAGGGCGCGGGTGACAACCCAAAAACCTCTGATCACTTAAGCAGGATACTGGATGCTACTTTATGGTAGTAACAGGTAAGTTTACTATTTAAAGACTTTCCTGCTGTCGGATCCTATTCAGCAAAATCAGCGTCTTGGGCAGAGAGACGCCTCAGTCCAGCCCCTCTCTCTCCGCGGCGGCGCCCAGCCGGACCTCCAAGGGGACGGGCTGCGCGCACCTGGAAAAGCCCGTTCAGCCACAGTACAGTTCAATCCTGAAAGAACTAGCGCCTCAGGCATGCAGGAACCTACTCCTCACCATTCTCTCACAGGCTGTTGGGTACGTTTTTTCCTTAAAAAGCTGCAGTCCCACAATTACTAGACTTAAAAGTCTGTGGAACTTCACAGAAACACACATACACACCCCAAAACAACCAACACACACACAAAAAGCACAGGAATGAGACACGTTTTCTGCCAGTCCTTTAAGGCCTCGGGTGCCGGCGGTGCTCCCGGCGGGGACAGGGACTCTCCGCTCCCGGCGCGGCTCAGCACCTGCCCCAGCCCGGCTCCGAGGCCCCGTCGGCCTCAAACCTGCGCCGCCCGCCTTCTCCCACAGCCCCGCTCCCCGGGGCCGAACCGAACAGCCCCACAAAACGCAGCCAGACAAACCCGGAGAGCCCTCGCCGCAGTTCCCGGGCACGCCGCGCCCGCCCGGCGGGGGGACCCACGGCACGGAGCGCCCGCGCCGCCTGCACCGCCCGCGCCCAGCCCTCACCGCCGTCTGCGGGGCGTCCGCCCCCCGCAGCCTCTGGCGCCCGGCCGAGCCGCCCAGGACGGAGCGAGGACCCCCCGCTGCCGCCCCTGACCCTCCCGGCCGGCAACGCCGCACTCCCCTCACCTCCAGCGCTGGCGGATGGCGGCAGGAGGCGGTGCTGAGGGAGGGCTCCTCCCGCGAGCGACTCTTTACGCCCGTCCGTCCCATGGGCGAGACGGCGGGACAGCTCGGTGGGCGCCCGGAGAGCCCTTCCCGCCAGTCCCGCGGCCCTGGCCGCCTTCCCTCGCCCTTTGCTGGCTCTCGCCCTGCGGGTGCGGGTGCTGGTGCTCTGGGCGCAGGAGGTTGTTTGCGGCGCGGGGGCGGGGGAGCGGCTGGGGATTGGCCGTCCCGGGTCCGCGGGAGACACGGCTGCGAGGGGCAGTAGAGGGCTGCGAGCTACTCTGAGGTGCGAGGCTGTGGTGGTGCACGGAAGTGTGAGAGCACCTGTTGGCCCGTTCTGGCAAAGGGAGCTCTGGCTCCATTGCCAGCTCACTGTTTATAGAATCATAGAATGTTGAGGGGTTGGAATGGACCTTAAAGAACATCTAGTCCCAACTGCCCCTGCCGTTAGACCTTCCATTAGACAAGGTTGCTCAAGGCCTTATCCAGCATGGCTTTGAACGCTGCCAGAGTTGGGGCATCCACCACCGCTCTAGGCAACCTGTTCCAGTGCCTCACCATTCTCACAGTTAAAAATTTCTTCCGTATATCTAGCTTAGATTTCCCCTCTTTCAGTTTGTACCCATTACTCCTTGTCCTATCACTACAGTTCCCAATGAAGAGTCCCTCCCTGGCTTCCCTGTAGGCTCTCTTCAGATACTGGAAGGTTGCTGTGAGGTCTCCATGCAAACTTCTCTTCCCCAGGCTGAACAACCCCAACTTTCTCAGCCTGTCTTAGCCCCTATTCTCAACCACTGTTCAGGGTTGAATCTGTCAGCCTGTACTGGGAAGTTCACCTTCCTTGCCTTTCGCTTCATTTCTCCAGGATTGCACTCATTCATTGCACATGAGCTTCAAGTACTGCCAGTCATAGAGCTACTTTTGGGCTGGCCACCAGGAGACCGAGTCATGGGCAGGACACATGAGAATAACCACCAGCAGCATCCACCTGGTCATCCCCATCTGTGCTGAGAAGGCCAAAACTACAAGTTATTAATCCCCCCAACATTATGTATTTTCCATGTTTAGGTTTTGCAGGCCTCAGGAGAAAAATGAGCGGGAAGAATTGAGGAGGAGGACCGTGAAGAAGGCTACAAATCAGTGTAGATGAATGACTGTGGAAAGCAAGCTGGGAGAACAAATGTGCAAAGATTTCTTGCAGAAGAAAATTATAGGTTGAACACTGCTGTGTTCAAGAGAATGTCTGTCCTACAGGGCCCTGGGCTTTTATCAGGGAGCAGAGTGCTGGGTCTGTACCCATGCTGTTGTGACTCAGGGCTGAACAGGTGACAGCCTGCTCCCTGCTTGAGAATGGTTAAGAACCCTAAGCAGCTGCTCAGGACCTTCTTATTCCTGGTAGAATAGACTACTCCCAAGCTACACAACATGGGTGCATAATAGCTCTGAATTTATAGCTGTTATTACTGATATCAGACAGGCTGACTCATGCACATTGAATTCCAAGTGCAGAAGGAACTATTGTATGCTTGCACACATTAAAGAAAAGAAATATCATAGCCTTTCAGTGTTCTACTTCCATTTTTTCTTCCATTTTGTTCAAGGTCCTTACTTCAGTCTGTTTTTTTATATGCTACAGTATTGATAAAAAATGAGAACAAAATAACTTCATCATTTGTTTACTCGGACTTACGTGCAGTAGTCACATCACTTAAAAGATAGTGGCTTCCCTAAGTCAGAGTTGCAAGAGAGATTCCTGATAAACTAGCTTCTGCTCTCATCCACTGATGCTTCAGTTTCTGCTTTTTACAGCAGTAGGAGTACAGTGGTTCATATACACTGCAGTCAGATATGCCATCTGGCTCAGCTCTGAATCTTTAGAGTGGATGGCATTTGTTTAATGTATTCAAAATCTGCAGCATTAACTAGCTCATGTTATATGAGTATTTGGAAGATGACAGAGAATAGACCATCGAGTCTTCTCAAAATTTCTTTTCAGATTTTTAAGGTGGGCTGCTTCTCATTACATTTAACTTCAACAAGCAGACTGAACTGTCTTAAAGAACTTTTGCGAAAGAAGTTTTAAGAACTGCAGATAGCAGTGACACTGGTTATATGAAATGAACAGTAACAGGTCCTTTCCCAAGAGTGGACTACTTGCAAAAAAGCATCCTAAAGTAAGAGAGAGTTTCTTCTTTCTGCTGAACTAAACAAGTACCTGAATGTTTTCTTCCACTCATGCATGCACTCAGTAACAATGCTTGTTATATGATGCAAGTAAACTCTCAGTAAAAGACAAGTTATGAGTCTCAGTGACCAGGTTTTTCTCCTCACACTGCCAGGGTGTCCTCACAGTGCCCTGGGGTCTGCCAGCTGCCTGTAGATATATGAAAAACAACCTGATAGGAGCTGCCACTAGTTGTGATAGTAGATTGCTTGTTACAATCTAATTTTCTGCACTTATCATTTTGGTAGATTGCCCTTGACATGGATTATTCCCAGCTGGCAACCAAGCCTCATGCAGCCACTGATTCACTCCCCCTCAGAGTGGGGTTGGTGAGAGAACTGGAAGAGTAAAAGTGAGAAAACTCACGAGTTGAACACAATTTAATAGGTTATGCAAAAGCTGTGTACACAAGTAAAGCAAAACAAGGAATTCTTTCACCATTTCTCATGGGCAGGCAAATGTTAAGCCATCCCAGGAAAAAGGGGTTTCATCAGCTGTAACATTGACTTGGGAAGACAAACATTATCCCATTCAATGTCCCAACCCCTTCCTTCTTCCCTCAGCTTTATATGCTGAATATGCATTCTGTGGTTTGGAATATCCCTTGGGTCAGGTGTCAGGTGTCCCGACTGTGTCCCCTCCCAGTTTCTTGTGCACCTCCTTGGTGGAGTGGTGGGAAGACCAGTAAAGGCCTTGATGCTGTGTAAATGCTGCTCAGTAGTAACAAAAACGTCCCTGAGTTATCAACACTGTTTCCAGCACAAATCCAAAACACAACTTCCTACTAACTACTGTGAAGAACACTAAATCTTCCCCAGCCAAAATTCCATGCTGAATTCCAGGCTAACACTTTATGCTGCTTATACCATATGAGCTAGATAGGTAACTGCAGAAAATCTGGAGATGTAAGTGGTAACTGGACACACTTTTTTTATTTGTATAATCACTGTTTGATGGGATTGATGATGATGTTTATGTAGAGGATATTTACGACATTCCATAGCCAAAGTATTTTTTCCACAAAGTATCTAAGTTGAGAAAAGAGCCATTATTTAGTTTTATATATGGGTGACTGACGACATGTATTGACAATGCACTGAAGTCAGTTTTAAGACTCAAAGTTCCAAATCAAAAATGCTGTGGTAGAGTGATGGTCTGGTATAAACACACTTTTCTGATTGAGGCTCTTTGGGACAATTTATATGAAGTAGATTTATGCTCATGATTTTTTACCTTTTTACCTGAAAACTTATGTTCTTGGTGATGTGGAGAAAATTGCAATTGTGTGCCATACCTAAGCCAGAACAAATTTATGCTAGCGGGAGAGCCAGTGGTGCACAGGTCTGGGATGAATTTTGCTGAAACCATAAGTCATTGCAGCTGGATCATATTGCCAATGCAGAACACTTAATATTTTTATTGCGTCTTCACTTTGTCAAAGCATTTGCACAAGGATAGCAGTACAGAGTGCTCAGTCACTGCTGGATACTTATGGGAGTTCCAGGTGTCACTACCAGAGGAGTGAGATCAGATGACCAAAGTAATTTTTTTTTGTCTTGAAATCCATGAACCAGTATTGGTCTGACCTACTAACTGTGGGAGTTCAGCATATAGAGTCCAGAACATGCACAGTGAGTATATTAGGCCCACATTAGTAATTTCATTTTTACTTTCCTTTGGTTTTACATATCTTGTAAACATGGACCAATTTTTGAAGGAAAGTTGGAAAGTTACATATAAGAAGATTTACTTTCCTCAACATTAAAAAAAAAGGATTTCTGGAAATCTGCAAATGAAGTAAAGGGGGTAAATCAGAGTCTTGTGAGTAGCAATGGGTAATAAAGTCTTCTGAATCAAAAAGCTCCCTTTAGAACATGACTTATGCAGGAGGTAAAACTTAACATACTGTTTCAAGGCAGACAATTCTGTGACATGTTACTTGGGAGAGATTTTTTCCCCCTAGAAATGTATAGAAATACAGAGAGTTCTGTTTCTTCTCTTAATTAAAATAAGCAATTTTCTTCACCATGTTCCTCTCCCACTATGTCTTTAAAGAGCATGCAAGATTACATTAAGAAGCAAAACCAGACTGTTTTCCAGTTCTAGTGATTTGATCAGCTTATGAAAATAATAAAAAGGGTATATATTGACATACTATTAAGCATGTTCATTAAGGATGCACTTTACAGGGGATTAAAATTCATTGGCGTCCTATAGTTGTCTGAATATTCAAGGGCAACTTCTCCTTTCTGTCTAGTAATTTAAGAACATAAACTTTTTATGTTCTTACGTACTATGAAGGAGATATGAGCTATGTCATATCAACATGTCAACACTAAGCCTGCATTTTATTTGCTGAGAACAAGGGCAGAAAAGAAGGCCTTATAAATGGGTCCAGAGTGCTTTTAATAAAACATATTTTATTCAATAGGGATTACCTGGATTTCTGATGACTCCTTTCAGAAGATCATGAGTTTTTGGTATCTAAAAACTGATATCTAAGAACCTCCTCCCCTGCCTTCTTCTTTCATTTGTTTTCTACTCCACAAGCAAAGTAGCACAACAAAGCACTCAGCTTTGCTCTAGAAATCAAAGAGCTCTTTATACAGCTACTCACATTAGCCATGGTCATTCAGATAAACTTTGTCTAAAGTTGACAACTCAATCATCCTGATCCCTTCCTTTGAATGGAACTGCCATTTTTGTGCCGTTGACATTACTATTCTGAACAGAACAGGTGCACTTTTCTGAAACCAGCGAAATATGGGAAATTGTTTCTTCCATTAATCATTTTCTTCAGTCCAGCTAGGATTACAAACAGATTCAGTCTTTCTGGATTCCTGTGCTGGTTTAAGAGTTAACCAGCAGGGGAAATGAACTCAACTCAAAGGAGAGATTATAAGTCAGAATAACAATTTATTAAAATAATACAGTAAGTACAATCATACAAACAAACAATTGGTCTTAACCCACAAAACCCAAATGTATAACCCAGTACCCTGGGGCATGAACAAAGTGGTGTTCCTTGGGCCCCCCCTCACCGAGTCCAAAGTAAAGTGAGAGGGGAAAAACCTGCTGGTGGGAGAGCTGTTGCAGTCTGGTCAAAAGTGGTGATTGCAGTCCAGCTGAGGGTGATGGTCTAAGTCTGGTTGAGAGCGATGAGATGCAGTCTTCCTCTGGATCCCAGGAGTGGTTAAAAAAATGTTCCAAGACTCCAAGATTATATATCCTCCAGTTCAGGCAGGAATGCTCAGTGCTTCCCTCAGGGCAGGGAGTTCCACAAAGGGTGTGAGGACAAGAGCATCCTCCTATCTCACAGGCCTCTTAACACCTAGTTTATAGCCTGAGGAGTCAGGCTCTATGGGCAGAGGGTGTTGTCAATAGTCTATTGACAACAGTTTCTGGGAAATGGCATGGAAGGCTATAGAATACACAGTTTTGGGTTACACCCATACCATGATGAACTGATCTCAGCTGTCCTAACTAGGACAATTCCTCATCCACCACTGCATCCTTTTAGCCACCTACATCGCTGCATTTGTCCTACTTAGTGAACAGTTCTGCAATAAGCTGGATTTTTTTGATTGTTCTTGTAACTATGAGGCTGCGGAGCATGCCTAGATGGTGCTATTAACATGTAGACAGTACTTCCAGTCTGAGTGTTGCCAATATTTCCTGTTTCTTTAAAAATAATTGCATAATCTAAGCCAGGACCACAGGGGAAACTGCATATAAGACAAAAGAGGTTGTAAAATGTTTCTAAAAGTGAAAGAGAGAGAAGCATCTGGTTGAGTTAAAATGCTAACACTGCCAAACAGAAAGCATGCAAGGTTCTGACAGCTAATTAAGTTTTGCCACATTTTCGCTTGGAAACTGACCAGTGTTGAGCTCTCCTAGCTGACAAACACTAGATGACCCTAACTCTGTTTCCCAGTTTAGGACATGCACCTGAAATGATCTAATGCCTAGGAATCCCTGGGAAATAACAGTCATGGAAAAAGTCTGTAACAGTCTTTCTTTTCCTGTTAATTTTATTGCCTAGAGAATATAGATGCAAACTGGTGGAGAGGAGGGGAAGAAATTAGTAAAATGTTGAAGTAAATGTTGTCTGAACATTTTTGTTGAGTCATCTTCTAGTGTCATGCTCTTTAAAATAACAATGTAATGACTGTAGATTTGTCATTTTAGATAAAAAGATGACTTGAACTCATGCTTTTAAAAAACCATCAGATTTAAACTAAGATTGCATTTATAAAGACTTTACATGTTCACTAATGAAACACTCATTATTTACAATAAATTATGTTATTTGGAGTATAAGAAATCTGCTTCATATCTGAAGCAATCTGAAAAACAAAAATTCCATTTGAATGCAAACTAGAATAGATGTTTACATCTTTAAATAATATGAAAAACAATAAACACACATACACACACAAAAACAAAAACCCCACAAAAAAAAAAACAAAACAACAAACCAAAACAAAAAAAAGTAGATATAAGCCTGTAGCCTGCACCCTGCAGACTTTGGCTTCCCTTTGCAGCTTTGTTCTTCTTAAAGCTATGTGTTCACTTTGGGACACTGAATCAAAGTATGCTCTGGTCTGAGTGCCTGCTTCAGGTTTTCTGACAACCGATTGTAAACCTCCCAGTTTACTGTCTGGCAGACCAAGACTGTCTTTCAGAGACATCTAATGCCACTGCAACATCTTCCATGTAGAGACGTGTCCTCCCCCATGCTTGGTATTCTGCGCCCTCTGATAATGAATCATTTGGTTTTAGTCTTTCAGCATTGTCTTATGTTTTTCCATCTGAAGAGTATCTCATTTTTAGAGAAAAATATATTCAGGATTCACTTCGGAGAAGTTAACTATGAGACGCAGTGCATTTTCAATGGATGTTGGTGCTATTTGACTGACAAAGCCCTGCTCTTCAGGTGCACATAGGTGTATAACTGTACTCACATACCTTGCTGAGGAGAGGAAAATTCAATTTCTAAGAGTATTCAGAAGTGGGTTGCTCAGGTATCAGTGTGATATCTTACTATTTCAAAACAAGAAATTGCTTTTGCAATATGCAGATGGTTACATGCAAGTTTTATTGCTCTTATTTCAGAAATATCTTCAAAGCGTGGTTCTTTAGCAGTTGGTAGTGGGATTGGAAAACATGGCTTTATTCCCTAGCTAAACTGGAGTTCTAAAACACGAGACATCTTCTCTGCTGGATGGAGGTAGAGACGGATTTCACGTTTGTTTTTTTTTTTTTCCCCAGATACATTGCTTTATAACTGCACAGAAAGAGAGTTGTAGTGTGTTTCTCTTTCTATTATAGTTATCACATCATCATTTGCAAAAGCAAATGCTGGTACATTCTATTCCTGTGCTAAGGCTGCCTCCTATGGCCTGCCTGTACAGCACAGCACGGTGCTATGCAAATACATTGGAGGGAATTAGCCCAGAGAAGGGTGTACAGTGTTACACTCCAAAAGAAAAGTCTTTGAGCACTAACTCTAAATGGTGATAATTAAGCAGACTGTGACTCTTTAATACTACATGAGATGCCCCATTAGGCTTGAGAGCAATCAAGCAAATGTTCTTTAGTTGACAAGCTACTGCTTCTAAATTTGTGGAAAATGCTAAAAAAAAGTTTTTTAACTGTTCCCAATCACAAAAGGAAGAACAAAATAATAAGTATGACAGAACAAACAAGAACAGAGGGACAGGAAAAAGTCTTGTAAGACATTCAGAATTCCTTCTCCTGTTCTGCCCTCAAAATCGAGCGTATTCAGGAGAATTTCCTTTGGAGTGTCTGAATCTGGCCCGCACAGGATTCCCCCCCCTCCCCCCGCCGGAAGCCCGCGGCCACCCCTGGGGCCCCCCCGTTGGGCCCGCACAGGGCCGCCCCCCAGGCTCTGCCCCCCCTATCCTCCTCCCCAGTGGGGGAAAGGAGAGAGGGAGCTTTGCTGGCGTGGCTTTGTACCCTCATGAGAATGGAGAGTGGAAGCCTCAGAGCAACAGAGGTTTGCTGGTCTGGTTTGGGGGAGGGGGGGGAGGGGAAGGGTACTGGGCGGGCCGTGGTGGCCCTCGGACTGGAGGGTGGGCAGGTACGCTGTGCATGGGAAGATACGAGGTAACACGGTGGGGGGAGGATAAGGTCAGGGTGGATAATGGTTTTCTCTGGGGGTTGGGGGTCTCGGCCGGATGGGGGCCTGGAGAGGGTACTCGAGCCCTAGGTGGGTACAGGGTCTGGAACGGTTTTGTTCGTTTGTTTTTGGCTCACCTGCGGCTACTGCCCAGGTTCGGTATGTTCTGGATATATTCGTTACATCCTGAAAGGGTGGTCAGGACAAAGGGTTGATCCTGGGTGTTTCCCTGGGATTGAATATAGACAGGTGACAGAAAAGTAGGAAGTGTAAGACTTGCCCTAATCGTTTTAATAGTAGGATTGTAACCTGTGTACCCCTATGTGGTTGCGAGCTATGCTGGCGATGGTACATGCCTTCAGTAGGGTCACCCATGCCTGACAGGTCAAAACCGCAGGGTCAGATACAATACATTCTTGGGCAGGATGAGCTCGTTAGCCTTCTGGCAGTCATCCTAGGAGAAGGACAACTCTAATCCTAAACCCGGGCAGATGGAGCTCGCTTAGCCCTGTAAGACCATCCATCTAAGAGAAGGTCACTCTAATTCAACCTACGTCCTGAGGACCTCACTGCCACTGTCCAAGCTTGCTCAGCCCTGGCAGATGAACCTCAGGATTAAAGGGTGGGTTCAGTTCCACGCATACTGCGTCTCACCTAAAAAATCCATTGCGCAGGCTTGAAGGCTTTACCCACATGCAAAAAGCCCTGTAGCGACGGGCGAGGGTCGAAACGGCAGGTGAAAGGTGCACTGGAAGCCACAGACCCAACCCTGCATGCAGGCGGTTCAGGATATTGGTCATTTGAGACTGACCAGAGATGACAGTCTCTTGGGGCAGCACCCTGAACAACCAAGCAGCCTTTTCAAGGACAGCACTGTTTGCTCCACTCAGAGAGGGGCCTAGAAAAGGTGGCCTAAACAAAGCTCATCTCCACCCTTCACCCGGTTGATTAACCGCAGGCCAACGGGCATCTTCTTCCAGTGCGGTCGCACAAAGATCAAAAGACAAAGGCATGCACCTGCCTCCAAAGGTGTACCTAAATTAACTCTAGCATGTTGGAACAGCAGAACCATGCTCGATTCTGCAGATAGCAGTCATCCTGAACATCTTTCTGCCCTAATTGCCCATGAACTGGCATGTCTCAACATCGACATAGCTGCTCTCAGTGAAGTCCATCTCCACGAGGAGAGACAGTGCCGGTTACACACATGGTGCCGGTTACACACTCCTTTGGTCAGGTAAACCAAGAACCGAAAAACATCTCTCAGGAGTCAGCTTCATGATCAAAAACTCTATTGTTCCTAAACTCAAAAATCTGCCGACGGGTCACTCTGACCGCATTATCTCCCTACGCCTTCCACTCCACAACAAGCAGCACGTTGTCCTCTTTAGTATATATGCCCCAACTCTCCAAGCTGACCCTGCTGAAAAAGATAAATTCTACACTGACCTGCACCACCTTATCCAGAAAGTGCCTGCAGATCATAAGATCATTATCCTTGGTGATTTCAACGCCAGAGTAGGTAAGAATTTTGAAGCATGGAAAGGAATATTAGGCAAGCATGATGTTGGAAACTGCAATGATAATGGTCAACTTCTGCTAAAATTCTGTGCAGAGCAACAGCTCACCATCACTAATACGACCTTTCAGCAGAAAAATAGTCTGAAGACAACCTGGATGCATCCTAGATCTAAGCATTGGCACCTCATCGATTATGTCCTGGTGTGACGGAGAGACGTCCACGATGTCCACCATACCCACGTGATGCCCAGTGCAGAATGCCAAACAGATCATCGGCTTGTGTGCTGTAAACTCAACTTCAACCTTAAATTCAAACCTAAAAGGGGCTGTATCCCAAGGAGGAGACTCCAAGTTAACAATCTCCAATCAGCCACAGTGAGAGACAGATTCCAGGCAAACCTTCAAACCAGGCTTGAAAACCATTCGACAGATTCTACAGATGCCTCTCCTGAAACAATTTGGCACCATATGAAAAAACATCCTGCAGTCCTCTGAAGAAACCTGAAAACAGCATATGGGCCTACATACCAGGTCCAAAGCCCTCTACTCAGCACTGATGGGCAAACGCTTCCAACAGACAAAACCTCCATTCTGAATCGATGGTCTGAACACTTACAGACCCTTTTCAGTACCAACCATGTAGTCCAAGACTCAGCAATTCAGTCCATCACACAACAACCGATGAAGTACGAATTGGCTACTGCCCCCACTTTAGGAGAAACCCTCAAGACCATACAGCAGGTGAAAACTGGCAAGGCAGCTGGGGTTGATGGAATTCCACCTGAAGTCTGGAAACATGGGGGCCTTGCACTCCATGACAAATTTCACGAGTTTGTGGTGCGCTGTTGGGAACTCGGCAAACTACCATCAGACCTTCGAGATGCAGTCATCATCACTCTGTATAAGAAGAAAGGAATTAAATCTGATTGCTCAAATTGCTGGCAAAATCCTGGCAAGAATACTCTTGAACAGACTAATACCAGCTATTGCAGAAGGAATTCTACCTGAAAGTCCGTGCAGTTTCAGAGCCAACAGAAGTACCACAGACATGGTGTTTGTTCTCAGACAATTGCAAGAGAAGTGCAGGGAACAGAACAAAGGACTCTATGTAACTTTTGTAGGCCTCACCAAGACTTTCGATACTGTGAGCAGAAAAGGCCTGTGGCAGATTTTGGAACGTTTAGGTTGTCCCCCTAAATTCCTTAAAATGATCATCTCACTCCATGAGGATCAGCGCAGCCAAGTCAGATATGGCAATGCACTTTCTGAGCCCTTTCTAATAAAGACTGGTGTGAAACAAGGTTGCGTTCTTGCTCCAACTCTTTACACAGTCTTTTTCAGCATGATGCTCCAAAGGGCCACAGCAGACCTCGAGGATCAGGACGGTATCTACATTCGATATTGTACTGATGGAAGCCTTTTCAACCTAAGGTGACTGAAGGTCCACACCAAGACCTTAAACCATCTTGTCCGGGAGCTGCTTTATGCTGATGACGCCGCCCTTGTTGCCCACACAGAAGCAGCTCTGCAGCATTTAACATCCTGCTTTGCAGAGGCTGCTGAGCTCTTTGGGCTGGAAGTCAGCTTAAGACAGAAGTTCTCCATCAACCAGCACCTCAGGAAGTCTTCCATCATCCCCATATCACCATTGGACAATCAGAGCTTAAATCAGTCCAGCAGTTTAATTACCTAGGAAGCATCATCTCCTCAGATGGTAAGATTGATGGGGAGATAGACAATAGGTTTGCAAAGGCATACAGTGCTTTCAGAAAACTCCAGAAAAGAGTTTGGCGAAATAAACACTTGAAGAAAAGTACAAAGATCAGTGTTTACAGAGCCATTGTGCTGTCTGCTCTTTTGTATGGGTCTGGATCATAGGTCATTTACCACCACCACCTATGACTCTTAGAACCCTTCCATCAGCACTGCCTCTGAACAATCCTAAACATCCACTGGTTAGATTATGTGACCAATACATCTGTTCTAGAACAAGCAGCAGTCACAAGCATTGAGGCCATGCTACTGAGAATATAACTGCGATGGGCAGGGCACATCTCCAGGATGAAGGACCACTGCTTCCCTAAGATCTTGCTTTATGGTGAACTTGCCACCAGCTACCGCAACAGAGGAGCCCCAAAGAAAAGATACAAGGACTTCCTGAAACAACATCTCAGCCTTGGCCATATTGATTACCATAACTGGTCTACTCTGGCCTCAGATCAGGAGGCCTGGAGACACACCATCTATAACGCTGCTGTTTCTTTTGAGAACGCACGCAGGATCACTCTTGAGGAGAAAAGACAATGCAGAAAGAATCGTGTCTTGCTGAATATACCACCTAAGGAGTCTTTCTGCTGGAGTCTTTCTGCTATGCCTTTTGTAGTCAGATATGTCTATCTCACATTGGCCTCATAAGCCACCAGCGTGCTTGTACCCTGGAGAGAACTGAGTCTGATAATGGGACCCATTTCAAGAATGGCCCCATAGACACCTGGGCCAAAGAGCACAGCATTGAATGGGTGTTTCATATCCCCTACCATGCACCAGCTGCTGGAAAAGTTGAGCGGTGCAATGGACTGCTGAAAACCACCCTGAAGGCACTGTGTGGGGAGACTCTCAAACACTGGGAGCTGCATTTAGCAAAGGCCACCGGGTTGGTCAACACCCGAGGCTCCATCAATCGAGCTGGCCCTGCCCAATCAGAACTTTTGCATACTGTAGATGGAGATAAAGTCCCCGTGGTGCATATGACAGGTATGTTAGGGAAGACTGGATTAGTCCCACCTCAAGCAAATGTAAACCCATCCGAGGGATTGTTTTTGCCCAAGGGCCGGGTTTCACCTGGTGGGTAATGCAAAAAGATGGGAAGACACGTTGTGTACCACAAGGGGACCTAATTCTGAGTGAGAATGGTCTGTAATGTTTCATTGTATATATATAGAGAGAGAGATGTATATAGTTTTAAGGGGATATAGTTTTTAAAGGGGGTTAATTTGGGCATGATATGGATGGCATAGAATAAGGGGTGGATAATGTCCTAGTTAGGACAGCTGAGACCAGTTCATCATGGTATGGGTGTAACCCAAAACTGTGTATTCTATAGCCTTCCATGCCATTTCCCAGAAACTGTTAGCAGTAGAGGCCTGTAGGTGTTCCTGTCCTCACACCCTTTTATGGAATTCCCTGCTCTGAGGGAAGGACTGAGCATCCTCATACCCTTTTATGGAATTCCCCGCTCTGAGGGAAGGACTGAGCATTCCTGCCTGAACTGAAAATATATAAACTTGGAGTTTCGGAACCTTACCGACTCACTCGTGGGATCCAGAGGAAGACTGCAGCTCACCACTCTCAACCAGACTGCAGCTCACCACCCTCAACTGGACTGCAATCATCACTTTTGACCAGACTGCAACAGCTCTCCCACCAGCAGTTTTTTTTCCCCCTCTCCCTTTACTTTGGATTCGGGGAGGGGGGGCCAAAAAACACCACTCTGTTCATGCCCCAGGGTGCTGGGTTATACATTTGGGTTTTGTGAGTTAAAACCAATTGTTTGTCGTAATAATCGTACTTATTGTATTATTTTATTAAATTGTTATTCTGATTTATAATCTCTCTTTTGAGTTGAGTTCATTTTCCCCTGCTGGTTAACTTTTAAACCAGCACAATTGTATATGCCTGTATATTCTTCATTGCAACTGGAAATAGAAAATGGATTAATCTTTGTAGTTGTTGCAAATGGAAGTCAAGTCTTTAAAACAAACCCACCTTCCATTACCACATACAGAGTACTGAAGAACTAATAATCAGTAGATATACTTCAAAAGATGTACCTTGAACCTCAAAAAACTTGCATCTCTGGAGTTTTTTTCATATTGATCATCAATATTTCAGTTTTTGTAATTATTTACATTTTGATTCTTTGTTCTATCAGTAGCGTTCATTATTTTTTTCAGCTGATTCCTGTGTTCTCCAAAGTATTCCCTTGCATGCTGTTTTCAACCCTAAACAGTTAACAGATGTTTCGGGTTTTATTTTGATTTGTAGAAATACAGTCTTTCAAAGTGTTGTGGATTCTTGCAACTCTTGCCTTTTCACAGAGTTAGAAAATGGGACAGGTTGAAAGGGACCACAGCGGGTCGTCTGGTCCAACCTCCCTGTTCAAGCAGGGTCATCCTAGAGCACGTGGCACAGGACTGAATCCAGACGATTCTTGAATACCTTCAGTGAGGGAGACTCCACAACACCCTGTTCCAGTTTTCTTTTATGAAATATTCAATTCTCTGTTAGGTTAAATGTATGCAAGTTTATTTGTCTTACTTAAACTACATAAACCATGTTGGATATCTGGGTGATCAACAACAAAACAGAGGGATTTTTTATGGTGACTCCCTTCTTTGAATGTTGTGCTTGGAAACCCTTCCTGTGAGTATTTCACTTGCTCACGCAAAGTGATATTAATAATCAGAAGCCCAAATGCTTATTACTTTTACTATTAAAAAGGGTTTGCCGACTTCCACTTAAGACCTTAAAACATAAAATTTATCTTAAAAATCCTGCTGCTAAATGCCAGGCACTGTGTTAAATCTGAATTCATGCAAATAGGGAACTCCCTTGCCTGGACAGCTGTAAAGTCAAGTTTCAATGATGCAGCATGCCTGTTTTTCCCAGAGGCAAAGAGACCCTGCAGTGAAACATCATGACATAAAGCTCAACACTGTTCAGTTTTTTGTACACTGGGTTGCTAAATCTGTAGGTTTATATATATATATATATATATATATAAATATATATATATATATAAATGTATATGTATATGTATAAAAAGATCTGTTCATGTTTGGGTTACAGGTCATCATCTTCCTCTGATTTGGTGTTCATGCAAACAAGACAATGAATCCAAACTGATCATTTAAGCTTTTGGGATGGATTTCATATTATATTAGGTTCTTCGGCATTGTTGATCATGTCCCCAGAATTGTGGAGAAATTTTGAATGGCTTAACCTTGAAATAATGAAAAACATTAGACAGAGCAGTTAACACAATTAACAATAGGTGTTTTCCTATTGTGGGGGCCTAATCAATAAATTGTATATCCAGCTGTCCCGGGTAAAATCTGTAAATGATTATCAGTGTGTTAGTTGAAAGATGCTTGCCAGGCAACAAAAAACAGGACATGGAGTTTTGTTTTGGTTCGGGGTTTTTTTTTCCTGAAGCTGTAAGTTGGTTTACTTCTTTCAGGTTAGTGCTCCCATAGACTGAAATTACAAATTAACTTCTCTTTAAGTTACTAACCATTTAAATACTAATTGGTTTTTTGGTGGGTTTGTTTGTTTGTTTGTTTGTGGTTTTTTTGTTTTCTTTCAGAGAAGGGATGATATATTTTACCTTCAGTTCTGTAGTGCCAAAGGACTACAGAACAGAAATTTAGTCTTGTTTTTCATCTACAAATTTACTACAGTGTATATCAAAGCATCAATTTCTTAAAAAGTATTTTCACACTATTCCAAACTATCATTTTAATTGATGTTTCTTGAGATAACAATGCCCCCTTTGCTATGATGGTTTCATGTCTGGCAGTCAATAAGCTGATATTCATTCCATGACAAGTGAAATGGTCAAAAATAAGTTATATAAACCATCTTTGTTATCATGCAGTTTCCCCCACTGTGAATCTAGGTAGTAAATACTAAATCTGTTAGCATCACCCTCCCCCCAAAAAAAAACAACAAAAACCAAACAGCCAAAGGTGTTTATGAAGTTTATTTGATAAAATATAGTCATTCCTTAGTGTTAGTAAGTTTAATGATAGCACTTTAGCACAAGAAGTCAATGAAATCTTACTGTAAACACTCAACTGGTTAAAAGGTTAAAAGAAATACACATGGTCAGAACACTGGCATAAACTTTTTTCTTTATGAGCATTTTGTGTTTCAAAAGCAATAGATGAAGTATCAACATCTTAAGTGCTTTGTATTGTTTCTTTGACCTTGTTATTGGTTATTAGTTATTGGTGGCCAACAAGTTGTCCATGAGCCAGCAGCATGTTACTATAATAATTTGCAAAACCCCCTTCTTAACTGTGTTTGAATCGCATCACCATGTTAAATAAAAACATCACTTTTTCTCATACCCACAGTGAAATCTGACACATTTTGAGTCAGCAATTTGGTATTTGGTTGGTGGAATGTTTTTAGTGACAGTTCTCATTTGGCATGCTGACAAATTCTTTGAGAGTCTGGCTCAACAAAATCAGTGTCTTCCAGAAGACACCAAATATCTAAGGGAATAGGACTGGAGTAATCTTATGTGCAACAACATTCATTGCAAGACAAGACAGACATAACTTATTCTTAAAAAAAACCTAAAAATTTGAGGGGATTGAAAAGTTTATTATTCTCTCAGTGGACTTTTTCAGGCCACTAACGATTTGATTCTCCTGCTGTTAAAATTGATAGCAAAATCCTCAATTATTTTGGTAGGATCAAATCCGAAAGAAAATGGAGTTCTGTGAAAATACCAAAAAAATAAAAATAAATGTAGCAAACATAAGCTACAGCAATTTTGATATAGTTGGGGTTTTGTTGTTAGTAGCTGAGCATCTTGCCCAAGGGTTTGGGTTTTTTTTGTCTTTAAGGTAAACCAGAGACTGAAATGCAAAATCCAACGTATATCCTCGTTAAAGTTTGTCACAGCTGAAAGTCTTGAATACAGAAATAAGGGCACAGATTACTATAATCTATATGTGCATTTTCTTCCATCCCCCAATCCTCTTCTGCGAGATACATTAGTCATCAAATAAGCCTGACAGCTAAATTTACAAGATTGCAATTGAATAACTTGGTAAGTTTCCATTTGATACAATTTCAGAAAAAAATGCTGAATTAAAATCGGTTTTATTTGATGTTTAGAACTGAACGTACCTACTGGCTTTACACAGTCAGAAGTAGAATTTTTTATTTATTCAGGCAAAAATGATATATTAAATAGTCAGAGTACTGCATATGACTCTGCCACAGTGGTATGATTCTGGAGGATTTAATTTTTGTGAGTATTGAATTAACATTTGAACTGAACAGAGGACTAGGAGTTTGTCATACAGCATCATTATAGGAAGAAACAGAATAGGCACAATTAACATCCATTCACATACTAATCAAAAGCTATTATTTATTTAGGAATGGTTTTGAACTACTGAGCTAGAAAGAAATTAAATCCTATTGCTAAACTCATGACCTCATTCCCAAGATTTCTGATCTGGAGTTAAGATGGAAGAGGTCAAGAGGATTTCACCTGAGGAAGGATTTGTGTATGTTGAGGAGATGGTCTTTTTAAATTTAGGTTTAAGGAAAAACCATATACACAAACATGAAGCATATGGATTTAGCATTGAGATTATATGCAAGCAGTGCTATAGTCTTTAGCCTGGGCAAAATTCTTTTTAATTAAAGAATAGCTATTAAGTCTTAGGTTGCACAGCTGAAGGAGCAGAATAATGCTTGGAACTGCTCTTTCTAAACAGTTTTACATCAGTAGCAACTTTCAGGATCAGAGTATACAAATGTCATGTAAGTATAATTAGAAAGATCAGAAGCAGCAACATCCCCATACTTGCTTTATCAGTGCAGAAGTGATAAAGCACGCATGGCAGACAGGAAACATGTTAAGAACTTACTAGCTACAACAGCTGTTCTTGCAGAATGTCAGCCTCTGTCCAGGCTAAATGCACCATCCTTTTATAAGGAAATTGTAAAGAACAAAACACTGTTGCAGTGAAGTCAAACACAGTGTTACAACCACCAAAAAAACCTCTTAGTCAAATCTTCTCAACAATCTTATTCCTA
The DNA here is from genome assembly GCF_001604755.1 of Lepidothrix coronata. Taxonomy (NCBI): domain Eukaryota; kingdom Metazoa; phylum Chordata; class Aves; order Passeriformes; family Pipridae; genus Lepidothrix; species Lepidothrix coronata. The sequence continues at coordinate 2,197,919 of NW_016690194.1, forward strand.
ACAAGTTTATTTTTGCCAAGTTCTTGTCTGCATAAATTGTCTAAATAATCTTTTTGGAAGAAAGATTGGTTACATCCTCTCTTCATTAAGTGTCTAACTTCAGACATTTAAGTCTTCTAACCCTTCAAAGTACCTGAAGAAGTGAGCTCAGGCCATCCCTCTATTCCATAAGAAGTCTGATTTTGTGTTGCATGCTCCCATCACCTATCTGCTAGTCATATGTGAAATTTGGCCCTTGGACCATCTTTAAAACTCACTCAACATATGATAAATCTTTGACAAGCAACTCCTTTAGCATTTTTTAAACTCTGTACACATTTTTTTGCTTTTATTGCTGCTTTATCTTATAGAAAATTGAAGACATTTTTCACCAGTAGTTATTTAAAATAGAATTAAAGTAGCCATCTGTCTTGTGTCAGTTTTATACTATTGCGTTATTAACCCACATTTTATAGTACTGGCCATAAATATTAGACAGAACTGTGTTATAAAGGAAAGGGAAATTGACAGGGAAGGTTTGGCAAGTAAGAGATAAAATAGCAGTAGGAAAAGTGAAAAGGGAAGTAGAAGAAAAGATTGGGAGACAGAAAGGGAAAGAAGTGTAGGTGTCTTGATAGGGAAAAATAAAAGTTGAAGCAGTGTATTTTTGTCCTTACTATCCATAGCATAATGCAACTAATTATCCCACAACTCCCCAGCTGCAGAGAAGCTGGGATGATTTCAGCCTAATTTTTTATACCTCTACCACTTGGCAGCTATTATCAAGTTCAAATTAACAATTTGACAAATGAAAAACCCCTTTATTTCTGAATGCCTAGACTGCACGTAGGACAAACAGTAGCTAGACATGCAAATGAACTAAGAAAATTGAAAAGGAACTAGAGAGGCTGGATTGATCGCTGTCAGGAATCTGATTAAAGTCTTGAACCCACTCATCTTGTACATGTAAACATGTACTTTGACTCAATATGACTTGTCTGCACATAAGAGCTGTATGATTATGCAATTAGCCAGAATCCTAATGCTACTGATGCTATGTCCTACCTAGTACAGAGAGATTTTCATTTGAACTACTTTTGACAGCAAGGGAGATCTCCCAGAGTCCCACCTCAAAGAGATACTTTCTCTATAAAACATGAAAAAAATTCAAATTAAGTTTAAAAAATTATTTTTTGCTAAGCTGTTCGAAGGAAGTGGGAAATGTTTCTCCATAGTATCATATCTTTTTTTTCTTTTTTTTTCTGGATACACAATGGGTTGTTACTAGGAGGCAGGTGTTCATAGTGATGTGCATGTGCGGCCCTAAGTCCTGTTTGCAAATGTGTAAAACACTGTCATTTTACAGTATCATACAGACTCTCCAGGGGAGAACATGTATATAAGGCATAACAAGAGATTTCAAGATTGATTCTTCAGAAAGGCAAAGGTCAGATTTTATGGTTTGATAAACTCATGGCACTCCCAGTAAAGTAAAGGGAGGTTGTATGTCACATCAGAGGACAGAACCTCAAAAACATTTTTTTCCTTCTGCTTACCAGTATAAACAAAATGAACTAATCTCAAACTTATTTCCTTTTAATTATAATGGTATTTCACAGCTACACATTGAGATAAACACATAATCCCAGGTTCATAATTCAGAGAAGCATGTGAAAGCGGTGAAAAGAAGCTAAAATTATCATGATTTTTATGATACAGCTTATAAATCAGGGTATTTTCATATCCAAGTTTTTTCCTTGGCATGTTACTTGTGTCTTCTTTTCTTCTCCATTCCTTCTTGTGGGGTCATAAGCTGCACGTAAGAAGACTATGAAGAATACATATTCAACTGAGGTGGCCTTTAAACCCTTCTTTGCATAAGGGCATAGGAACACCTAGAGAAACCTGCCTGTTTTGGGAAAACAGAAAATGTTTACCAAAATAAAGGGTTTGAGATATTCAGAGTTCATATTTCTTTCCTCTCCCAGTCTGAGATGAAAAATTCAAAGTATCCAATGTATTTTTACATTTCCCAAATGCTCAGCAAGTTTAACTGGCATAGAGTACATAGTGTTCCTGAAATGTCTTGTTTAACACATTTTCCAATAAATCTCAACATGTCAAATGTCATAAGTTGTCAAATGTTCATAAGTTGAGTACTGAATGTCACAAAGGAGAGTAGCAGCTTTACTGGCAGAGCAAAGCTTAGGCAGACAGGAGAACATCATTTTCCTAAGACAGAAAGTAAGTGTATCTGGGAAATGAGCAGAAGAAAAATCCACCTCTACTCTTAGTATAAGCATAACATAATGTCTTCTGGAAAAGCAGCTAAAATACTATTATCCCGGTCATCGGGTACAACTTATCAGCACAGGCTATGACAGTAAAGTGTAGAGTGGTAGAGTGACTTAGTTTTGAATACTTTTTAAATATTAATATATTTGGAGGGATCGTTTCTGAAATAATACTGTAATGGGTTTGTGTAGTAAAATAACATTTCCTCTTTCCAGGAGGAACAGGATATTCCATACCATATTACATCAGTCTGACTATAAGAGGGAAGGGAGAATGGGCTCAGCCCTTCTTCTTTCTTCTGGTATGGCCCTGTAGGCAGCTACGTCTGTCTGAGATGCCATTCCATGAAAGAGGTAGAATTTTCTACTGTTAGTTTCCTTTGCCTGTGTGTTTGTAGCATTATTATTATCTTCTTTTTTTTACTCTGTGTAAATATAAACTTTCTTCCTTGGCAAGCCCAGGTGTTTCACATTTTTTTTTCTTTCGTCTCCCCTTTTTGTGGGGGCGAGAAGGGGGATCTGCGCAGGCTCGGTGGACACCTGCCGTTCAGCCAAAGTAAATGATAACAATACCCATGTAGTCTGATTACCTGAACACAGGGGGCCTTCTTAAGAGCCCATCAAGCTAAATTCTGTGTGGTAAGATGTGAACTTCCGAATTTCTAAATGCGCTCCTTAAAAATCTGGTTTAAGGTCAAAACACAGCACAATTATTACCATAGTCCCCAGACAACAGCTGGGTTATGAAGACAGTTATTCTTTAGTTTTGTCTAATGCAGAGTCATTAGTGGACAGTGAGACCATTAGATGCATGGCTGCAAGTGTCATGGGCCTGCACAGATGTTTCCAGGTGCTGCTGGTGCTCCTGGTCCTCTGCAGCGTCCCATCATGGCTGCCTCCCTTTCTGCCCCACCTCCTGTCTTTGTAAGAGGTGTCAGACTTCCAGTTACCTTGGCATTGCTCTTATGAGCGGCTCTCCCCTTGGCTCATGGAAACGACTCATGTTACTGGGAGTGAATCTTCCAGTCGTGTTGGTTGTGC
>NW_016690194.1:2201262-2222558 GCF_001604755.1 Lepidothrix coronata
ATGAGAGAGAAGGGCAGAAATTTTCAGAGCAGTAACTCATTTCATTTTGCATTTCATTCTTGGGTGTCTGAAATGAGATTTTCCTTTTTTTTTGCCCATGGGCTCCTGAATGTGTAAGAATGAGGTTTGTTCAATAAATTATAGGAATAAACTGTACAGGAAATTATGTGTGGTGTGCACTGGAGATCCACAAGCAGAACAGATGTTCTCCTGGGATTCACAGCCTATGCAAAATCCTCACGGCACTTCTGTCTTATGTGGCACTGTACAAAGTGATAGTAGAGAAGTGCACAGGAGAAATGAGGAAGAAATTAGGATGTCTCACTTGTGTGTGCTCAAAGGATTGTTCCTGCTGCGATAAAGAAGGCTGGTGGGGAAGCATGTGAAGCTGTGATTACATGTACCCAGTATTTCTCAAAAAAGCACCTACCTGCTTGAAACACAAGTAGTAACCTGGGCTAGAGGCTGCAAAAGAAGCTGCTCAGCAGCCCAAACCCCAGTTCTAGTGGGCAACACTCAGGCAAAGCTTAACCGAGGCAGATCAATGTGACCTGAGTCCAAAATGTTACTGCTCTGAAGACAAGAGGCTTTCATGTTTAAAAAGATAAGAAGAAAAAGGTTGTCTGCAAGTAGCACAAGGGGCATAAGCTTTTACCTTTCACAGGAAAGCCTTGACTAATACGGAAGGATATGTGTAGAGTTGTAGCAAAGTGTGGAGTACCACCGTACTATCAGCAACTGTGTGGTCACCAAGAGCCTCAGTGTCATGATGAAAACATATAAAACATGTTAGGATTTATCAAAAGGTAATCCAATTGATCTGCAATGTGTAAAGGAGTTACAACCCCTTCAGTTTACAACCCATTCCAAGAACATGATGTACAAGTAACCTTTTCCCTTGCAAAGGAAATGTTCTCTTGTCTGAAGCAGGTAGTCATCACCCAAAAGTTAAATAACTTGTTGGAAATCCAATACTATTCTTATTAGTTTTATGCAACAGTAAGTGACTATTACAGCTTCCTTAGCTGATGTCAAGAGACACCGGTCTTGTTGCTGCAAGGTGTTTTGTAACTGCATTGGATTGTCTACTTTGATTCTGTAATTAAGGATTTAATGTAGTTATCACAGAGTAAAATTGTTTTGCGTATCTAATGGGAGATTTGATTAGATCACTGCAGTAAGGATTCTGATCTGTCTTGTAAACAGCTAGCTACGTTCTTTACCCGCTGCCACGCACAGAAGATATGCTTTGGCTATATCCCACACAAGTCTGCTTCACACTTTGATACAGAATCATTCTACTGTTTAAAATATTGTATTTAATTACTTATTTTAATAAATATTGTATATTATCTCTGTTAAGACACTTTTGCCATCTCAGGTTGACTTTTCATTTTCCTACAGAAAAGGAAACACAGTCACAGGAAACAGTCAAATAAGGTATAATGTTTCATTAGATGATCCCATGATCAAAGCTATAAGCAACCTATGGCAGTATCATACAGATTATGGTAACAAGTGCTAATGATGTAAAAAAAAATCCAACACAATCAAAGTAAAAGTATTGACATTTTCCCCTGTCACATTGATAATAATAAATCTCATATAGAAAAAGCAGGGGATGTCTGAGAAGAAACAGCTGAATGTCTATTATTAATCAATTTGTTTCAGAATTGTGGATTGCATTCCACAGGCTTTATCCTTCTCCTTGAAAACCCATGTTGGTTTTTTTTTCACTCTGACAAGCACAAGACTTAGTCCCTTGTGACTTTTGTCCCTATTTTTCTAATCACTAAGCTGCCTCATGTGTTGAGCAAAGCAGTGCAGTTACAGCATTACCCTGCCAAAGTAAACTGTGCAGATAACTGAAACAGAAACTGCTCTGTAAGAAACTGCTGAATTAGTTCCTACTGCTTTCTGTTACAGAAAAAAAATAACCTCAGATACTTTCATTATCATCACTGGTGTCATGACTGCTGTCATCACTACTTGTCCTTGCAGGAGAATCATTGCTGCAAAGTCATATTACAAGAAGCACGGTGCAGCAAGCTGTTTGACAGTTTAACAGCACGTTTCTTTCTTCTCTCTGACACAGAACAATACAGAACTAGTAGTGCTATTAGTGTAAACACAGTCGTCTCCAACAAAGGCAGCATACAAAGTGCTTAGCAGACCTGCTGCCAAAAGAACTCCAATTTAAGCCACACAAGCAAATAAAGCACAAGCCAGGGAGGCATCTGCTCACAAATGGAGTATGTCCCAGAACAGATACATTTTCAAGACCATCTCAAGGAAGGAAAGGAAACTGGCATAAGCTTTTTTTTACAGTTTCTTTTTAATTTGCATATACAATATTTTTTATGAACAGAGGTAAAGTAGGAAATGAACAACTTTTATAAACTTCTGACAAAGCTGTGAATATGGAAAAAGATGAATAAAATAAAGAAGCAGATGTGTGATGGTAAGTCGTCATGTTCCAGTGAATTCACATGTGAATATGATTAAGCTTCAGCAGTAGCTCTGGATCTTACGCTGCCGGTTTATTTAGCATTCTTCGAGATTCACTCAAATTCTGAAATTGATGGGAAAAACAAACTGTTTCACTGGCCTTAAAGCAAACAAAACTGAAGCTTTGTTTGAGCTTGCTGTAGATCTCCTTTCCTAACAATGGCTGATTGAGTTTCAGGATGTTTCTAACCACTAGTGGATCAGAGAAGATTGTTACTTCCCCCTTTTGTCCTTCTAGTCAGACAAACAGTGAATCTTTTGTTAGTCAACACGAGAAAATAACTTCTCACAGAAAGTTAAAAGGAGTGTGGGAGGTTCATAGCCATTGCAGCATTTAGCTGGGCTGGATGAGCAGAAGTATCCAAGGAGCACTGAAGATGAGCTGGAGCAGTAGCCTGTCTGCCTGTTCATGAAGGCTGCAGGATGGCTGTCCCCATGGCATGCGTAGTTTAGGAAGAACGGCCCATGCCCTTCTTTCTTTGGGCATTGTGGCAATTTCAGGAAGTAATCCATCTGCTGCCTGCATTGCCCTTCTGCTTCATCACAGCTTGAGATCTTGAAGCAAAAAGCAGCATGCATGGTTTAGGAAGTGTCATAAATATTTCTATTATTCTTTTTCCTTAGGTGTTGCATTTAAAATATCAGTAGTGTGAAGCAAGCACTACATATCACTAGTATCTACTAAAATGTCACAAAAGATAACTCTGTACTTTATAGTTTAAAATATAGCATTTTGCTAGTATGTTACTTTTGTAGGTATGCTTTCTATGGAAAGAAGGGTTCCCTGGAAAACAATTCCCTCCTCAATGTGATGCTGCTTCTGTATTTTATATGCAGTTTAAATCTGGGGAGGGCAGGACACAGAGAAAACGTGGGAGGAATGGAATGATTCTGTTTAGTTTGTGGAGGATTTTTCATTGTCTTTTTCAAAGGGCCAGTTGTTCATCACAAATGTGAACTATTTTAAGAAGATACGACTGAAGAGCTCAGCCATTTTTTTCAAAATCCAAGATGTTTAAATAACATTCATGCTGCTATTGAGTTTTATAGAAACAGCAACCAGTGCTGAGTGGTTAACAAAAGAGTAAAACACTGTACACCAAGGTGAAAATAAAGTTTTTCTACATTTCCTACTGAGTCCTTATCTCATAGCCAATCACACAGACCAAATAAAAATGGAATCTAATTGACATCACTTCACACTAGAATATTAATGTAGCCAGAAAAGATGTTAATGATTTCTGTAATATCTAGGGAAGAATTTTATACTTGCTTCCATCTAATCTGAATAAGTAAAACAAGGAAAATAAGGAAATAGGTTTGGTAATATGTTCCAAATAAATTTTGCTTCATGAAAGCTGTAGGTATAGAGTAAGGAAATTAGCTGCTTTTTCCTAAACAAATCTGTGAATGCAAAGGTGGTCATCCTATTTATCGCTTGTCAATTAAATTCTCCCTTGTTTGGCACTATTTTAAACATATTGCATTTGTCATTGTGCTAATGAATGCATTTGTGCTAGTAAGAGCATTAAGTGCTAATATTGTACAAACACAATAGCTCAGCAGACAGGAATTACAGAATATTCTGAGCTGGAAGGAACTCATAAGGGTCATGTGGTAAAGTAGCCAGGCTTTCTCCTGTAAAATGTTCAGACCATTCTTTAAGTTTATAATTGCTTTGAAACTAATATGCGATATTATACTGTCATTAGCCCTCATTAGCTCAACAGTGTTTCTTATTTAATAGTTTATTCCTGTGTGCAGTTTTCAATTACAAATCCTCTGGTAATATAAAAATGTATTTTACTTTGTAGAGTGCAAGCCACAGAAGTCCTCATAGCACCTTCAAAAATCTACACATGATGCCACCTGCTTCATCACTTTTCTCAGGGAAGCACTGTGTCTTCATGGCAATTCAGGACTGGGAATTAAGGGCTGCTTTGGTTAAGGCACAAATCCATATGAATTTCCAGCCTAGCATTATTTAGATCTGCATTGATGTTCTAATGTTTATGTTTTAATTTTGACTTTCTGTTATCCATCAGATCACTCACTGTACTTTCTAGTTTTAGCTGAGAAGCAGAAGTATCATTAGAACCTGAGAAAAGTCTTTTCTGCCTTTCTAGGCTGGATGGGAAGCACAGCCTTATGAGAACAATGAGTCCTATTTTGGTTTGTATCCAAAACCACTTAATTAGGTCAGGAGGAGATACAAACCTATGCACTGCATTTCAGAGAATCACAGAAAAGATATACTGGTTGATACTGGAAGGGATCTCTTGAGATCATCTGATCCAACATGGTTGCCCTAGCAGGGCCACCTAGAGACTGTTGCTCTGGGTCATGTTCAGATGGCTTTTGAATATCTCCAAGGATGGAGGCTTCATACTCTCCCTGAGCAATCTGTGCCAGTGCTTAGTCCCACTCATAGTGTAAAAGTGTTTTCTGACATTCAGAGGGATCCTTCTGTGTTTCATCTGTGTCATTACCTCTTGGCCTGTCACTGACCATCACTGAAAAGAGCCTGACTCTATCTTCTTTGTACCCATCCTTCAGGTGTTTATATATACTGATGAGATTCCCCTTCAGCTTTCTTTTCTCCAGGCTGAACAGTCCCAGCTATTTCAGTTTGCAGTCATCAGGCACTTCTAGTTGCCATGACCAGAGATTATTGGGAGTAGCATTACAATGACATCTGCCAGTTCCCTCGGCACTTGTGGGTGCTTATACATCATGGCACGTGGCTTACGTAAGTTCAGTTTATTTAGTATTGCCTGACGTGATTCTCTTCCAGCAAGGGTACATATTGCTTGCTCTGGATTTTCCCCATGGTCTCTGAGACCTGGGATCTCTGAAGGCCATCCTCGCTAGTAGAGACCAAGTGGATTCAGTACTTCAGCCTCTTCCATGTCCTGCATAACCAGGTCCTTCAACCATAACCACGATCACTGAGTAATGGGCCCACATTTCCCCTCGTCTTCTTTTTGTCACCTAGGAACTTTTATATGTGCTTTACCTTCTTGTCTTTGACATCCTTGCTACATCAAACTCTATTTGGTTTTTGCTTTCCTAATTCCCTCCTTGGGTGTTTAGACAGGATTTCTGTATTCCTCCAAGCTAATTTGTTCTTGTTTCCACTTTCTATATGCTTCCTCTTTGTGTTTGAATTTGACCAGAAGCTCCATAGTCATCCATGCAGGCCTCCTGGCATTTTTCCTGGAAATCTACAGTATTTTCTGGACAATCTTTCCATTCAAATGAAGTGTACAAGGCAAAGTAAATACATCAACTGTCAGAAGTACCTGAATGACTTACTTTATTTCAGTTATATGTCTACTATGTCTCTTCATAGAATCATAGACTAGTTTAGGTTGTGAGGAACCTCAGAAGTCATGCAGTTCCAACTCCAATACCCTCTCTGTTTTCTATGTGGCCTGAAATCAAGAACTTTCCAAACCTTATGATAATTTGTAAGGAACATCTTAGGATGTCCTGCCACAACCTGTTGGAGATGTCTGGAAACAGTAATAGTTCTGTGTAAGAGCACATTACTGACATTAACTAGAGGAAGAAGTGGTGGTGGTGTTTCTACTGCGTTTTTATGCAGCTGGCTGTATCCATTAGTCTATGACGGGCTTTGACATCTCGGTGCTGAGTAAAGCCCAGCACACTATAGGTCAATGACATATTAAAATCAATATTTTCAGAGCAAATATTATATATAATATTAGGTAATTTAGTTGATTCATTGTTTTCATGGAGTATAGGAGTTACTGCATAAAGAGGACAAAACCTGTACTCCTGTTTCCTCTGAGTTGAGCAGGTATTTAGGTGGCTTTGCTCCTTGTCCTCCCCAGGAGTCAACTGGGGCAGAGACAAGGTCCTCAGGTTCTTGGAGCACATACCTCTGTTTCCAGCACATTAAATCTGCAGAGATACCTGGAAGCAACAAAAAACCCCAAACAAACAAACAAACAAACAAACAACAACCAAAAACCAAACCAACCAAACAAAAGTACTGATTTCAGAATTGGCTTTCAGAGGAGTACCCTCTTTAAGACTGGAAATCTATAAAATAATGTGTTTTGGGTAAAGTTGTTAATTCTCTTAAGGAGGAAAAATTTCAAGGGAAAAAGTGATTTCCTTCAGCTTAAAGAAAAGGCATTAGGCTGGAAGAGGGAACAAACCCTGGAAAGCCGAGGGTTTCAGTTTTACAAGCAACCACAAGGTTGCAACTCACACTCTTAAAACTTGTGTGGCTAACATCAGTGAGATCATCTATTTTAGTTTCAAACTGAGAGCTGTGTAGTTGGGCATAAAAATAAGGTGACAGGAAAAAAGCACAGAAGCCTCGTTTGTGCCGGCTGTACTGGCCTAACAGGGGCTGCCCTTCGGGTGGTGCTCTGGCTGTTCTGCTGTGCACCGGCGCCTCGGGAGGCTCTGCAGTCCTTCAGGGCACTGCCACGCCGGTGAGCGAATGGCTCCCTTCCACACATGCCATCAAACAATCTTCATCCTTTTTAGCTTCCTTCTGAGAAACATACAGTCGTCCTCGACACAGATATTTGCCGATTTTTTCCTTTAAGTACCTCTCTTGTTAGCAGCTTTCTACCATGATCAGTGGTTTATTTGATGTATTTTTATTGCTGCAATAGTGACTTCTCCTCTCCCACTTTCCACGTTGATGATGAGTAGAGGAATAAGAGAGTCTGGAGATAAGGAAACTAACGAAATACCTCTGAGCAATGTGGTGCTGTGCATGACCATTCTCTGAGTTCCTGGTTGAGTCCTGGTACATTGCCCCATCTGTTTGCTGGATGGGAAGGGAGCAAGGAGTAGGAAAGAGAAGGGTAGATATCTATCTTTCATTTCAATACATTCTCTTCCCAAATTATTGGTAACATATTCTGTGAAATAAATTCTTTTGAGATCACAGTTTTCAAGTTTATCCACTCTTTGCTCTCTCACCTTTTCAGCATAGAAATTCTCATGAGTTTAGAGGTAATGTGTGCAATGTTCCCAATGCTTCCTCATACTTTTGTTGCACTGCAAAAGCAGGAAATGTTGTCTGGGTACAAAGGTTGTAAGAATACAGACACAGTTCCCTAAACACTCTTGGACTTGTGAGAACAATAGCATTTCTCAAGACTAACCGATCATACTGTGTGTACACAATGCTTTCTCTCTTTCCTAAACACTTATGATAAGAAAGAGAAGAAGTTTGTCATCTGAGTGTATTAGTGTTAACACAGTCAATTTTTCTTTTTCAGAGCAAAGCTTTAGCTGATGCCATTTGAAATACATTCCTGCCCACACATCAGGGAAACAGCAACTTCTTGGCCCAGAATGTTTTCCAGCACAGAGTATCTACCTGCACTGACCACGCTTGTTTTGTCATATGAGATTCTTCCTTTCTTGATCTTCATCTTTTTTTGTTTATTTGTTTGGTTTTGTTTGTCTTTGGTTTGATTTGGTCTTTTGCGGGGGGCGGGGGGGGTTTGGTTGTTGGTTTGGGTTTCTTATGTGGTATGGCTCTTCCTCATCGCTCCTGAGAGCTTGGATTTTCAGGTGGGACTAGATCCTACTTTTGCTTCATCTTGGTTGCATCAGGAGCCATGCCTCACTGCTAGGCAGTGCACCCCATAGGACAGCTTGGTTGCAACAATTCTGGCTTACTGCAGATCCAGGCATGTGCCACAGTAATTTTCCATTCCTCTTACACAGGTTAACTAAGAAAGGTCTCAGTCCCTTCCTTGCTCCAGCTTCCACATTATTCCTAAGACTTTTGTTTTAAAAATCTGGAGTCTTTTTAAAAGGGAATAGATAAACACCTACAACAATTTGGAGCAATAATTTAACTTCTGTGCAGGACAGATACTCTGGCCTCTCCCCAGCTTCCCAATATCTAACTCAGCTTTTATCAGTTGTCTCATTGTACAGCTGGTTGCTTTTTTTCTTTATGGATAAGTTGCTAAGTCCTTCTGTTTCCCAGTTGAGTTCTGGGTTCCAGAAAACCACAACAGAAGCAACACAGTGCTGCTACATTCCTTGTCCTTTGGGCCTGCCTCCACAGAGAACATCTTGGCAGTGTGGGTGAATGGTGGCTGCAGTGAACCTGCTAGTCTCCAAGCCTAGAAAGAGTCAGGAAATCTTTTGCTGTACAAATCCATTTAACTGAGGGGATCAGTTTTTCAGCTTGATTTTAGGCAAGTCCCTTTGAGACCTTGTCATGACCATTCTGGACTGCCTTTCACAGCTGTTTTTTTCATGGTTTTTCTGACCTTCTAAAATGGCCTGAGATTTTTTTTTTCCAAAGACAAGTTCCTACACTCAAGAAATTATGTATTTCACTCTTGTCTCAGGAAAAGTTATACTACTCATGCAAAAGACATACTTACTTTGGAAGACTGGTTTAAATATGTCTACCAATAATTACTCCTATATCTCAAATTATAAATGACCTTTCTTTCCATGGGAAGGTCTGGGCATCAGACCTTGCCCCTGACACTTTTCTAGCCATAGGAGACCTGCAACATATTAATATAAATAAAAAAAGAATGAATGAAGAAGAATAGCAGCATTATCTACTTAGTTCTGTCCTTTCCAAACTAACAGGTATGCAATGTTCCTGTCTTTTATTTTACCATTAAATGTATCACAAGTTTTTTTGTCTGGGAAGCACTGTTTTGAATTCAGCCAATTTTGCTAAAGGCTGAAAATTATCTCCATGGCATAGGTATTTTATGTCCTTCAAGCCGAGTTTACAAGCGTCTCTATTCCATCACATGCACGACAAAACTCCTCACCAAGCATAGTTCCATTGAGTTCACCACTGGCATTCCTGGAAACGCAGTATGGGCTGTTACAGGACGGGTTGAGCCATGCTGGGAGGCCATGGAGGCATAAGGTGGTAATAGAATATAAAATGAAGTTTTTATTTTCTATCATTCACAATTTAAAGCCTGCTATGAAAACCATAGTTTTTAATTGGGTCAATGACTGTGGAAAATAACATGTTCTTGAGCTCTTGATCATATATTGTCCTGCGCCAGTAGCACAAACCTGACTTTTTCATCATCCTGATGAGTTTTTCAGTGTAAGTGAAGTCCCAAAACGTTGCTGCTCATCTGAAAAAGCTTCTCAGCAACTGGTTTATTGCCTAAAATTAGTTTAGACGATTTCTTTAATACACTGCACTACATTACTTGTGACAAAACCTTGAGTTGTTTACCTCAGACTTCTAGAAAGTCCTGACGAAACACATTCCTCCTCTTTCTCTGAAATGGCAATTTCCCTTTAATTTCTGCTTTCATACAAAATAATGGTAAGATTTTTGTTATTATCACTGAATTTCAGACTAGGGCTATTGCCTTCATGGTAAAACTGGTTTTCTGATCATAAGCCTGAAATAACAAAAAGTTTCTGTGTACTTATGGTTTTATCTTGCTATCTAAGATTAACAAACTGTTTCTTTTTATTTTTTCCCACATCCTTCCTTGCTGACTGTGGTAACTTAGATCTTTTGCAAGTTTGAAAACACGGGCTTTTTCAATAGATTGGCAAATAAAGATATCACTCTGACTTTCAAAGATTTGAGTGCATTGGGAAGAACACAGATTCAAAATAATGTTCTGTGAAGGACTGAACTATGGAATTAAAACTTTATTTGACATATAAGTGTGAGCCTATTTTTAAACAGTATAAAAGCTAGTGTGGACATGACATCTAAAGACAGAAACAAAAATTAGGGAGAGAAGTAACACCTCATATAAAACCAGAGCAAAATATCAACTGAGAAAATTACCCAGAATTTAAGATGACACCTACAAACTGATAATCTCTTAAAGAAACTGTACCTGGTATGTGCGAAATAGAGGAAATCTTAATTTGAAGTAATGCAAAAATTAAAAGGAATTTGCCTTGTCAGAGAAAGAGAAGGAATGTTTCCTACCATATTTAAATTACTAACATAGATGAAGGCATGTGTTGAAGTTATTTGTTTACAGTTGGTTTGTGGCTGGGAGGAAGTTCCACTTCTGCCTAATTATCTTTTTCCTAGGGTTCACTTCTCTTGAACAAGTACCTCATTATATCAGTCTTACAAGAAGCACTAAGCAAAGTGTGGGGGCAGCAGCTTGTGTCATAGAACTATCTAATGACGATAAATTCACAAATATGCAGCCAGAGCCTTCATGGGCTTTGAGAACAGGACTAAACACCTCTCAGACAGCTTGGCTTCAAGATACTGTGAAACTCTGAGAAGGAGCAACAGAAAGAGCCAGGGCCTGGGGGAAAACCTTAATTTGGAGCTCAATAATGAATGAATTGCTTTGCAAAACTCCTTGTTTGCCTGTGTAGTCATTGTGGGATGCAGCACTTGATGGGGAACAGGTGTTCAGCTACTATGATCATCCCACCTGTCCTGGAGCTGGGGACTGCTCTGTGAAGCACTACTGGGAAACTGAAGATCTGAACACTGGAATTCAGAGTGATGGTTCTACAGTCTTTCTTTTCCCTGAATACATCTAGATGTATACTAGTGTGCAGAGTTTTTTACTGTTTCTTGTTTATGTCTGAGCACAAGAAGAAAAAGAAAAACATTTTATATGGCAGTGAGGATATGTGCTACATGCCCCAGCCCCTGTGCTACATGGACCTGTGCTAATGTTAAACCTTACTTTCTCATCCTCTGTGACACTCTGATGCAGGCAGGACAGATTTTCCTCTTTCTGAGTAAATCACGGTTTTTTTACAACATGTCCTTTGCACGTCCTTTGCACAGGTTCAATAAACTTTGCAAGAGTTTACACAGTGTAAGGACATAAGAAAAAGTTGATACAAGAGATCATCTTGTTTGCACTCCAGACACTCTGTGCTTGTTGGGGGTAGGCAGGAGCTTCAAAAGACAGCTTGCACTAACTGTAAGGTGGTTTCAAGCTACTAGATTGAAGTAAATGGTACTCACTCAGTACATATTTGTCCTGCACAGTACCCCTGACTTAATTGTGACAACACTGCATAGAAAAGTTCTGTGCTGAGCTTCTGGCCATCTAAAGACATTGTGCCAGAATTTAATCTCCTGCAGAGCTCGTCCTTCTTGCCTAAAGAGAGGCATGACTTTTGGCACAAGATTAATATACAGATGTGAGCATGCTGTCATAGCACTGGAGTTCATTTGAATTTGCATCACTGCAGTCTGCGCTGGATGGCCTGATCTACAGCAAAGATAGGTGCAGAATAGGGAAACTGCATAAAGATGGGACCATCCATAAAGAAAAATGTGCCTAGTATTTGCTTGTGCACTTTTACAGGAGACACATACAAAGCAAGCTCCCCTCAGATCGTTGGCTTTGGATGAAACTACCACATGCCAAGCAGAAGTACTTCTGCCAGTGCTTTCTGAAGGAAAGCAGCATGTTGAGAAAGCCTGTGACATCCCCTGCTGATCACAGAGATACATCCTTGCACATGCACTGAAGGGAAAAGATTTATCACTGACCAATCTATTGTGGAAACAAGAGGCCAGATTTAGCCTACCCAAGGACTTGATAGAATCAGAAGAACTTACCATATGACATCAATGATCATTACCACAGAGATCTGCTGCTGGCACATGTTAGCCGTGCTGTAGCAATTTGGTGACACGTTTTGTCAGAAGACACTCCCAAGTGCTGGAGGGTAGGTACTGCATGGAGGCTTTGCTAAAGGAGAACTTGTTATGAAATATATCAACTACCCTGTACAAGTTTTTTACCATGCTATAATTTATTTTTTTTGTAGTGCCAAAACAGACTAATGACATTCCACATTTTAAAACTATGGATTGATTTAAAACCCATTCAAACACAGTTTAAGATTTCTAAAATAGAATTGAAAAAATGAAAAAAAAAACCAAAACGAGACTTCAGGGAATAAAGTACTCAAGATTAATTCTAACTTTTTAGGTGGCTGTGCTTCAAACTGAAGATGTTCCTGATGATGATAATAACACAGTACTGATGTATCTCTACACCTCTCAGTTGAAAAGTTGGCTTGCTTCACTAGGGGGCCGCTACACTATATAATACTTCATGCATGAGATCTACACATGCAGAGAACCTAGTGTGAGTGAAAAGATCATTTACTACTTTATACTTAGAAGAAAGATTTTTGTAACCAACTGTGTGTGATCAGAGTTTTTCACAGCAATATCAATTTTAAAGGAACGGAAAATTTAAACTTCTTTACTGAGAGGATTAAATATTAAAAACAAAACAGAAGAAAAACAAACAGATTGGCTCTTGACACCTTGTCTCATCTGTTCCCACGGGATGAGTGATGAGAACCATTGTCCTAGTGCAACACCCACCTGAGGAGGAAACAAGAGAGGCCGCTCAATGATTTGCAGGTCAAGGGAGCTGCAGTCCTAGGGCAGAAATCTTAGCATTGCTGGAAGATGCCATCTAAGGCAGATTTCTGTCTGACCTGAAAAGCCTGAAAGCAGATGAAGGAAGGGAGACTGCTAAAGCATCTCTTCTGCCAAGTGGGAGAAACTAGTTTTGAGTCTGCTGCATACAAGAGAGCTGTGCTAATTGTAAGCATTACATCTACTCTTGATGCAAGAGTAGGAAGTGCTTGTTTAAAATCCCCAAAGCCTTATCATTTTTAACTCTTTGAAATCAAATACATAGTATTAGTCTGTAGGGCAAATCACAGCCCCAACTAATTGGCTGCTTTGCTGCCCGCCTGTTTTATCCATGTGTTCAAGAGATCAGCATATGCTCATTGAATTTGACCTGAATTAACGGTTTTCCAGCAGAAAACTGCCTTAGTCATATAATTTAGCAGGACCTGCATTAGCTGCTTGCAAAAATCAGTACTGATATCTGGGTTAGATTTTTTTACAAATCTCTTACTTCTACTGGAGACCAGCAAAACTGTGACATATATCTATATCTATATCTATCAACACCTTCAGTCTGAGAAATGTAATCAGCCAAATGTTTATCAACATGGGATTCCTGTTTTAGCCCACATTTAAAATACTGTTTCTCGTGTTGCTTTTCTGTATATTAACAAGCCCTTGTTCCTGGTAAGCCATCTGCTCCAGCAGTGACAGAACAGCAGGAAGAAGAGCCAAACACCATAATCCATCTGGGCTACTTTGACTCAGTGCTCCCTGTTCAGATAATTTGAGTGGGTCTAGGCTACTGACAGGGATTGTAATTCTGCTTTGCGCCCTGGTCCCTTGACTTCGAGCATTGCATTTCATTCTGTGTTCTATTGTGAAGTTTTAAGAGATCAACATCTAGCTTCATCTTGTATTAATACTTTTTTTGCCATGATTTTTCACGGTTCTCATTTTATTTCAGCCTAGATGAAAACATGACCGAGAAATGGTCCAATACATTTAGCTGGATGTAGGCCAGGAGCCCAGAACTGCTGAGGAGCCTGGACTGAAGCAACGACCTCCTGGAACAGGAACATGCAGAAACTTCTAGTCAGGTCACTACTCAGAAAAGAGAGACTGACCCCATATTCTGTCAGGAGCAATTTTTTCATCCCATCTCTTTCTGGTTGGAAGAATCTGATCAATTGAACTGAGGACTGGGAAACAGACTTCAAAACAAATGAGCAGATTTGCCGTTATTGAGGTCTCATTTGCAGAGATGAGCATTGAGTAATGGTACGGTTTAATAAAGGAAGGCCAGTTTTGCTTTTTCTGTATGAATGAATATCTGTATGCATCATAAAATGGTTTTTGATTTTACCTGTTTTGAGTTTACACCAGTTGCCGTATTATTAAAAGACAATTTTTTCAGGTGAGTTTAATAGAAACAAGTCATGTCAGATCAAGACCATCCTAGGACAACTTTCTTCTAAGAGACTGGTTAGCTCTCAGGGTCAATTACAAAATCAAAAAATAGAAACGGCTTCAGAAAATAGAATGAGATTGCAGTCTTGAATTGCTGAAACTAACTACAAAATGTATTGGATAAATTAGCGGCCTTTTGCTGTGTCTGTACCTAGATGAGTTTTTGCTACTCTGATGCAGTTAAAAAGCCTGACTTACTGATGGCACTGTAGCAGTGAGGAGCAGGTCTGACATAATACAACTGCCTGGGAAATGAATTACTCTTCCTCTTGCTGGTTTCTCTGGCAGGAGTGATGAAAGGTGACACTAGTAAAGCCAGAAAACTTGATATTTTTATCACAGGAAACCTAAACCATGAGCACAGTCAGTCTTCTTCTGAGAAAATAACCTGAGAAACCAACAAATTATACTAACTTCAACCTTTCAAAGTTTTCCAAATTGTATTTACAAACAGTTCAAATTATCCTAGAAAGTCCCCTTTCCCTAAGTAAAACAAACAAACAAACAAAGAAGTCCTTTGAATCTCTGTGATCTATTACTATTTCCTCATTTAAATTCTGTCTCATTTCTCCTTCCTCTTGGTGTTTAGTTGTTAGAGCAGAGAGAAACAATTTCACAATTAACTGTGTTACATCCTCTTGTGTTCATGTTTTTACTAGATAAACACATACTTCCTTTCATTAGAAATTGTTAAACCAAAGTGGTCCTGTATAATATAGGCAGCATCTTTGATTTAGTGATAATACATGTATCAGTTGATGCACAAATGGGTTATTCTCAGCTTCCCATCTACATTTTACTGATGTTGCAGACTTCAGGGTTGCTGCCATAATGTATCTAGCTAAAATTATCTGATGCTATATTCTTTGATTTTGCTATTTTTAGAAAGGAGGAAAAAAGAACCTAGTATTGTGGAAGTAAAATAGTTAATGTCTGTATCAGGGTGAACTTATGCTGATACTTTTGGTCCGTGTTTGGCTCAGCCACCTGTAAAAGTTTTGTTCTTTCCCTGTCAAGTTATGAGAAAACAAGCACTGATAAAACCCGAAATTTGTCCTTGAAGAGAGGTCTTGTATAAACTATATTTAATTGGTGTTCTGTGATTGGCTAATTGTTCTCCAAGGTCGCTTGAAGGAGAAATTGAAGACTATAGTGATGAAGGAAACCCCTAGACTCATTTGGAAAAGACCCCCTCGAGTGCAGTACGCAGGCGCAGGGAAAGCCATGCATGTGCAGAAGAGATGCACTTACATAACCAGGGGGTGGGACTGAGAACCTCTGGTGGGGCGGTGCTGACCACACCTGCTTAGACAGACGTAATCAGTATAAAAGCAGTTAGTTCTTCTTTGGAGGGTAGCAAGCTTCACATCAAGGACAACGTTGACTTTTGGGGGGGATGTCTGCCAATTTGTGAACTTACTGACTTTCCAAGGATCCAGCTTCTGCTATTGGTAGTTATAGGCATTCTAGGTCGGTAAGATAATTTTATGGGCAACAGCTGGGTGACTGGGGAGGTCATGCTGGGGGCTTATTTCTCTCCTCCCTCCTCTCTTTTGGGTTTGTTCATTTTGTTGTCCACCTCTTGGTAATAAATATCAGTTCTGTTGATCTTCCAATGGTGTCATGGTTTCAGATTCAGTATGTTCCGAACCCCTCCCTAATACAATATCTCATAGGCCTCCCCTCTTAAGACACATTTGCAGCTAAGGGTCATGCCAGTCATCAGGATTTAATTACAAAGAGGTGCATTATTCATAAAAGGAGTAGATTATTTGTAAATGAACATACTACATAGACCTTCCTTATCTGAAGGATTTAAATCACTGCTAGCTACCATGTCCTGCTTATCTGACACAGTTTCGATGAAGAAGGTGTTTTATAACCTGCAGGTATATCAACTCTGTGACCGACTCGCATGGGCAGAGTTCTTATCAGCAGCGACGATCATTCTGCTGCTCTTTGTTCTCTCCTATAAAGGTAGTGATAAAATTCTTCCACTCTGACTTGATCTGAATTGTATCCCAGTTATTTCTGCAACAGACAGAAAAAAAACCAAACGAGGAAATATATACCTTGTCCTCTCAGCTCACAAGGCCACAAAAGCAACAATAATTTCAAATCCTTCCATGTATCCTGTTTTCTGAGCTGTTCTTCTTTCATGCAGCCTAAGGCATTCCTTTGATTTTGGCAAGAATGCATTACTTGCCCTTCATTTATAAAACTAGCTTCACACTTGCTTGGAAATTAGACAAGCAAAACAAAAAAATTCAGAATTATCAGCAAATAAAGCAGAAAAGCATTAATCTCAAGATATCTGAGCCATAAACTTTACACATATAGCTACTGTTGAAACTCTCATTACTTCTACCATAAAAATGCCCTGACAGTCTCAAATGTTTTTTACAGTCTCTTTGAATCATGAACATCATACTACAATAAAGTACTGTTCAAGCAATTCAGATCAGTTAAGATCAAGACCAGATTAATGACTTCCAAATTATTTCTGCTTTTAATCTCAGATGCCAAAAATGCCTTTGCATGGCCATAATAACAACTCTGCAAGGTTTTCAGTCATTTAGCAATCTTAGCAATGTGGGTAGGGGATTAAGGCAGGAAAGACTAAATGAAGCCATTGAGCTTTAAGTTTCCACTTGGATCTGTCTAGAGTAATTTTTGAGATGTCTGTAAATTTAGTTTGGATTTTTTTGTCAGAGGACCATCTTGATATGCATTCCAGTAGTGTTAAGCCTCTACTTAGATATGGATGGTAGTTTTAAAGTAAAATTGACAATTTGATCAAATGCATTGTTTCACTTCTCTTCATAGAAATGGTTTGAATCTGACCATACTCTAAGACAATGGACTTCTTTTTATCGATAAAGGAGATGGATACTTATCTGTATATGTGTTGACGATAATACTTGGTGTTGCCTTC
This sequence comes from Lepidothrix coronata, assembly GCF_001604755.1. Taxonomy (NCBI): domain Eukaryota; kingdom Metazoa; phylum Chordata; class Aves; order Passeriformes; family Pipridae; genus Lepidothrix; species Lepidothrix coronata. Next base: position 2,218,560 of record NW_016690194.1, read on the forward strand.
CATGATATGAACGGTTTCTGACAATTCTCATAAAACTGTCAGTATATTTAAGGTTGCTTCAAGTTTTCAAAAGTCAATAGGGGACTATCCTTTAATTCAAAGCAATTTTTATCACAATAAATAGAAAATTAGTAAGACAGTGAGGTTTTTAAGCATGATTATGTGCTTTTTTTATTTAGTTCCTACATTTTTTTTAGTTGTTGAAATATGACCTCTGGAAACAAGAACTTATACAGGATGAAAATGGAAGGTTTAAGAAAGCATCCATAGGTAAAGAAAAATATTAGGTATCTATTAGTTAACAGATACCTCAATTTAGATGGTGATATTTTGGGGCAGGGATTAACTCTCTGTTCTATGAGCAACAGATATTTGACATACACCTAGAACTTGAAAATGACACTGGAAAATATATTATCAATAGATGCAAATAGGAATCTGTTGCTAATATGCACAATAACAAATCCATATATTTATAATATAATCCAAGGTAAAAAAAACCCAAACAACAATATAAGAACATTAGCAACATTCTGGACTCCTAGTATTTTTACTCACCTGAAAAAAATCTTGTTCATATTCCTGAACAAATCAGATTTCTAGTGTTCCTTTTCTTAAAAAAAAAAAAATAAAAAAAACCCAGACAAAGTAATTCCTAGTTATATTATGTTCCGAGACCAGACGTTTACAGATGCTTTCTAACTTTCAGATTTAAAGTTCTAGGAACAGTAAAATTTCAAAATCTGGATCCTGTTTTTATATTTACTGACCAAAAGAGATCTAACTATTTAGTACCTCGAGTTGCATAGATTTTCCAAACTCTTAGTTAGAATGGAATAGTCCTCCTCAAAGAGCTGAAGCTCCCAGGCTGAAAATGGGATAGCCTTATAGTTGAGATATATTTGAGAAAAATCCTGAAAACTGAGACTCACAAAAGACATAGTACTGCATTTTACTAAAGCCACATTAAAAATCCAAGTGCCTGTGTACACATACATGAATCTACCCGTGTCAAAATTAACATTTCTGGGAAAAAGGTCTTTAACATCACTAATATTTGTATGTAGGTTTAACTATCATGGAGATAAAATTCCTGAAGGTAAATAAGACGCTTGTACAGCTGACCTAAGGGATAGTATGTCACGTTAACATCAGATCTCAGTGACACACGGTAGTAGTTGTTATCAAAGCAACAACTATTATTAGTGATTTTTTATAATATATTGTATTCTGGTAGTAGTACTGGAAACAACTGTACCAATTTTTTATTATTTCTGGTAATACATGGTTTGCTGATAATATCTAGATCAAGCAAAAGATTTTTTTTTTCTTGAAAAGAGCTTGCTTGCTTTCTCACTACTGTTACATTATAAAATACCCAGTTTCATGACACGACTTGAAAAATTTTGCAAGTTGTTACCCATATTTTTTCAATAACTCTGAAGCATTCGATACAGTACTCGATACAATGTGAGACAGTAATGACTATAAATTCACAAACTGGACTAGAGAATCATCTGTTAAAATTGATTGAGGGTTAGGGCAACTCCTTTTTTAAGTGCAACAGTTTTGTTTGGTTGTTCTTTTGGTATAAAGCACGCATCATATTTGAGCAATGCCAGCTACTCTTCTGAAAGCTAATATGAGCTTTCATTCCACTTTCCACATTGAGAGTTCAAAACAATAAAGAGAATTTAATGTAAGAGGCAGAAATATAGCTATGAAGAAAACTATTTGTTTGAAAACATCTTCTGACATCTATTGAAGGACTAACAATAAAAGTATTTATGAGATGGAAATATATTTTAACCTCAGGAACAGACTGAGAAAAAAGCCAGTACCTATCATAGATATAGAATAATAAAAATTTCTATATCATAGATATAGAATAATAAAAATTTCCTCTATTTCACTGACTGAGGGGGCAACACTTTCAGGTACAGCAGAGTTAGGAATAAATCCAGTGAGACTTGGAAGAAATCATACATATGCAGGATTGAATGACACAGGTCAAACTCAAACCTGGAGAATGTCAATTTTGTTTAAACAGAAACATTAAGGATAGGAATCAAGTCCATCAAATTTCACACCAACACAATAGAATTTTTCAAATTTGGAACTTCTTTTAATGTTGGAGTCTCAAATGAGATGACACTAAATCAGAAAAGGATTTGTCTCTCTGTGTTCTTCAGTTAAGAATAACGGTAGTCCATATTAAAAGTAGTACTCCATCACATATAGAATAAAAATGTTTCGGTTAACATCTATGTTAACGTAAGAAATATTTTCAACAGGTGGAAAGGAGAAAATGATGCCACTTTAGAAGTTGCGGAGATCACTGGTATGATGGACTTCCTCCAAGAAGTTAATGTTTACGGTGTAACCATAAAAAGTAAGACATTCCCTATAGTTTGAGAATATAAAATGAAAATAGTAATTTCCTACTTTAACTTTTCTGTTCCTGCAAAGAATGCACACTTATATGTAAGGAAATAAATTGTGTCAGCTTGGCGATCAGGCTTTCCTACAGTGCTTTGAAATTTCAATTTCTGTAAAATTCTGTATTTAATAAATATGATTGCTGAAATTTTGTAATGAATGGCAGAAACATGGGGATGAATTAAAAATCATAACACAGATGTAAGAAGTAAAAATTATAAACTACAGAAGTCTTCTCTTAGGCTATGATCTTTCATCTGAAAAATGGCAAAATGGAGCATATTAAAAAGTGGCATATCTGAAACCACTATCTTGTAAGTACCATCCAAGATTACATATATTTTTCATAAATGGAATGTTCCCAATCACATATGATACTGAAAAGCTGTAGGCAACTAAATTACAAGATCAGGTAGAAGATCCATTGATGGAGCAGGTTGAGAAAGGCAAACTTCCTTGTGGTGCTGAATAATTGTTCCCTTTGAACGAAGGCAAATAAACTCTACTATTAAAAGAAAATAGTCACATGAAGAAGAGAAGCTGTCAAGAGACAAATGCACTGAGAGATGGAAAACACAATGGATTCAAAGAAAGAGGATACATAAAAATAAAATTAAAATACCATCATCTGAATGGTTGATCAGAGGGTTGCTGTCAAATGCCATCTTTGAGAGACGAGATCCTCAAGTCATCTTTCTTGTTATCATGCAAGTCAAGATGGCATGCAAATAAAACTGTAATCTAATGTGCAAAGCATCTCTCATTATCATCTACATTTGGAGCTGACGAGAACTCCTCAAAAGGGTTATTGCTACCTGAGGCAGAGAATAGTATATCAAAAAAAGCCTCAAGAGCTTAAGAATCACATTAATTTTTGGTTGTAGTGTTAATAAAATCTAGACAGCATAGTCTTCCATATTTCTGGATTGATTTGAATCTCAAATATTGCCAGAACAAACTTTATAATGTATCACCAATTCAGTAACTGCAGGTTCATTTTTAGGGAAAGGAACGCCAATATTTTATCTTTCCAGTGCCTTTGGCCATGCATCAAAGCTGCTCTTTCATTCTGGACAGATTTAATTGTGGCAGCTGATTTCTTCCCATTTAGATGTTTTCTCCACTTGGAGTTTTCACTTGTGTTTCAGTAAAGAGAATGAAGAAACAATGTTTGTTACATCTTTTTGAAAAGGGTTTTGTTTGTTTTCATGTCACACATAATTTGATATCTGTAATTTGCTAGCAGCCACTTACCCTATTTGTCACTAATCTGTCTGTGGAATTGAGTGCAAAACATTCAAGCACTGATTATACAGTGTACAATAGTCACTAGACTTTATATAGACCAAGTACAGTCTCACACCTATGTCTATCTCTTTTATTAGTCTTTGTGTGAGTGCATTCAGCTTTTTATTGAATTAATTGTCCCTCTGATTTAATTAGGGTTGTTACGACCCGCCCCAGGAAAAGGGGAGAGGGGGGGTAACTCAGGTTTTTATCAATAATTCCCTTGGGGTGGATTAAAGTGAAACGACACTAAATAATCGGTGTCTGAAAACA
>NW_016690194.1:2226650-2234716 GCF_001604755.1 Lepidothrix coronata
AAGGGTTGGAATTTGCTGGATATGATGGCAAGGCAAATGTGCAGGTCAGGGTGTTGTCACCTGCTTTGCCTGTTTTCAGTGACCTGGGAGTAATGGTGGAGAGGCATGAACATAACGCTCACAGACCATTTTGGTCGGGAAAATGTCAGCTTTATTAGAAGAAAGACAGAATATACAGTCCTCATGACGCTTAGTTCTTGTTCACACTACATTGGTTACATAAGGAAAACACACTTTGCTGTCCACTGCTAACTGGATCACAACAGGTGGTCATAGGAGATGAGAAAACTTTATTCACCTGCCAAAACTCCTCCTTGGCATCTGGCATAAATCCACCTCTGTTCTAACTTCAGCTTCTGTAGCCATTTTAACTAGCTGATCACACCCAAACTGTGCTAAAGCAAAACACACAGAAATGCAAGGGAAATTGTTCACACAATTTCTGTCTTCCGTCATGGGAGCATACTTCCAGAGCCTGTTTTGCTTCTGGGGTTAGAGATTGAATAGATGTGAGACATGGGTCACCTTTAAGTAGCTCGAAGAGGGGGTGTAATTCCTCTGTTGTGATCCCTAAAACAGGCCTTAGCCAGTTAATGGCTCCCAAAAGCCATTGCAAATCATTCAGGGTTATAGTGTCCATTACTTTGAAAGTCAGCAGTTGTGGCATGATCTCCTGTTGAGTGATCTTCCATCCTAGATAAGTCCATGGTTGGGTGCGCTGAATTTTTCTGGGGCAAGCTGCAGACCTGCTTTCTGGATGGCATCAGTTAAGGCAGTCAAGGTAGATTGTAGTTCAGTCTCATGTTCTGTGGCTATTAGGATATCATCTATATAATGATAGATGATAGCTAAAGGGTGGAGTTTCCGAACAGGGTGTATGATGTTAGCTACCACTGTTTGACAAATCATCGGGCTGTTTTTCATGCCCTAAGGCAGTACTACCTAGTGGTATCTTTCCATGGGTTCCACGTGATTGTAGGCTGGAACTGAGAAGGCGAAGCGGGAAGCATCTTCTGGATGTAGAAAGATGCTGAAGAAACTGTCTTTCAAGTCTATTACTACTAGTGGCCACCCTGCAGGAAGCATGGCAGGGGAGGGAAGTCCTGGCTGCAGCGTTCCCATTTGCTCGATGGCTGTATTAAGTGCCCTGAGGTCTTGTAGTAAACACCATTTGCCGCTCTTCTTGGGGATGCAAAACACTGGAGTGTTCCATGGGCTAGAAGTTGGCACTATACGCCCAGCGTTCAGTTGTTCCTGTACCAGGTCTCGCAGGTGACCTAGCTGTTCCCTCTTTAGGGGCCATTGGTCCACCCATATCAGGTTATCTGTCTTCCATTCTAGTTTGTTAAGTCCATGAAACGGCTGACCAATGACCCTTACTGAAAAACCTGATTATTTGTTGTTGCTATCTGTACAGTGGTACCAAACTGACCGAGGACATCCCTCCCCCACAAGGTACACAGAATGGGAGGTGTGAAGGGTGCAATCCTGGCAGTCCCTGAGGCCCCAATACTGTATGTAGATGCTTGCTTTGTCTAGGTCTTTGTATACCCCCCACCCCCAAGATGGTCAAGGCAGGGAACACTGTGGGCCAGTCTGATGGCCACTCGGTGTCTTTAATTATAGACACATCTGCGCCTGTATCCACTAAACCCTTAAATTTATGCCCATCACTGTGACACGTCATCATGGGCTGGGGGGCGGAGATCGATTCGGCCCAGAGGATTTGGGGGGGACTTGTGCTTGCAAATGCCTCAGTACCCTTATTGCCCTTTTGCGTGGGAGGAATGCTGTAGAAAGGAATTAACTGGGCTCAGTGCCGCCCCTTTGGAATATAACAAAGTGGCACAGGTGTCCAGGCCATAATTTGGATTTCGTTATGGGAATTTGAATCAATCACTCTGGGCAGGATGAATATACCCATCGTGGTAGTTGATAAGGGCCCGATCAGTAAGGAATGCATTCCCACCCCCAGAGGCCCCCAGACTCCAGTGGGTATCAAAGCCACTGTGGTAGATGTTAAAATTATTGGTTCTCTGGAGGCCAGGTCCAGCCTAGTGCTGCCTGAGGTGTCGGCAAGCAAATCACTGGCACATTGCTTGAAGCCATATTTGTCTCGTTGGTGAGGACGTGCGGCTTCACGCCCCGCTTCCTGTTTCCCTGCAGTGCAGTCCCCCCTCTTTCCCCACCCCAGAACTTGCATTCGCTAGCCCAGTGTTTTCCCTTTCCACATCTGGAGGGGGTTTTTTGGGGCAGTGTTTTTTAATGTGGTCAGTTGCTCCACATCGGAAGCAGCTGCTCTTTCCCTTTTCCCCTTCGAGTACCCGCAGTTTGGCTGCTAATGCCGAGTCTGTATGGCAATTGGCTGACCCGACATCCTGGCAAGCTCAGACCATTTCACCTAATGTGCACTGGTCACGCTTGGGGATCGACTGCAAAGCCCATTGGCAGTCAGAGTTGGCATTTTCGTAGGCGAGCTGCCTGAAAAGCATCTCTCTCGCTTTGTTGTTATCAATTTGCCTCTCTAAGGAAGCTTGCAGTCAACCTAGAAACTGGGGGTAAGGCTCGGTGGCTCCTTGCAAAACTTTGGAAAGGGACAAATTAGAGTCTTTGTCTGTGCATGGGAGCTTTCTCACCGTTCGCAATACAAGCTTTGCTATTACCTCGTATATTTCTCAGGGGTAGTCTATTTGGGACCGGGGCTTTGAATGTGCCCCCTCCCCTGCTAATTGAGCATAGGTCATTCCCATTTGTGAGTTAGTTTGATCATTAATATAAACCTTACAGCTTTCTCTAAAGTCCGTGAGCCAAACACTAAATTGTGTAGTGGTTAGTACCATTTTTAGTAGTGCCTTCTAGTCATGGGGTGTAAACACGTGTGTGCTACTTAGGGCTACTAGGTAGGAAAACGTGGGGTGAGGAGACACCTTAATTATCTGCCTCAAATCCTTAATCACATCATATGATAAGGCTTGGTATTGAGGGGCTTGCCAGGATCAATGTATAACAATTTACTACTTTCCAGTCACCCACACGAGATGCTTCCTCCCAGCATTTGTCCCATAAACCTATGGAAGGACCCCCGCCTGACCCTGTAGCCGTTTCCCCTTCTGTGTCCTCTATAGACTCACTGTCTATTTGCTGGTCATAGTCATCCTCCCCCCATCCCGGAGAAACGCCTGAACATGGTGGTGGCGGCGGCGGAATTGAAGGCTTCACTTCCACCACATGGCAGGGGCAACATGGCGGCACTTTTGTTAGTATTCACTTTCTGTATGTTGATTGCACAACCGCCGTGGGCTGGAGAGGCACCCCCACCTCCGCTCCATGGCAGGAGCAAGGCGGCTGCGCCCCTTCTGCCACGTGGTTGCCCCGCAACGGTCCTGGGGTCAGGGCTGCTGCATAACCTAATGAACCTATCATGCCTCCCTCGCCTTCATGGCAGCTGCCCACGCGCTGCACCCCCGTCTCCACAGTTGGCAACAGCGCACCCGAGGCCACTAAAACAGCGGCTCCAGTGGCGCCGCTTGCCGCTCCAAGCAGCACGGCGGCAGCTGCAGCCGTGTGTGCCGGCATGAAGCCAGCAGCCCCCCACGCCGCAATTGCCCTGGCTCCGGTCCATCCCGGTCCCCCGCCTGCTGCAGACGGTGCTACTGCCATGCGGCTAGGTTTTTGAGAGCGTCCATTTTTCCTTCACTAGCTTTTTCAATGAGTTTGCTCCCTATTTTTCTCCAGGATGATATCTGATAAGGTCCAGTCAGAGGTAATGCAGGTTCATGCATAGAAATCCAGTATAATAAATCCTACAATTTACTTTCTTCTACGTTTCTGTTCTGTTCTTTTAAAAAATGGGTGATAGCTTCAGCTGTTTGATGGGTTAACCACCCTCCCATGTCGCCAAAGTGTTTTGGTTATCTCTGTGTGCTGAAGCTCTGTTGTCCTTTTTTCGTCCTTTTTTCTTCCTTTTTGTCCCTTTTGGCAGAAGTAACCCAGCGTGCTGAATTCTTCTTTTTTTTTCCTTTTGATTCTGTCAAAATGGACACCCCTGGACAGGCACTCCAGACCTTGATGTTCCTGGTTCCCGGCAGCCTGCTGAAGTCCCTGTTTAACGGACAGCCATTTGAGGTGTTGCATAAGCACAAACCCCGCTCTGCCCTCTGTAACTGTAGGAGCAAGATTAACTTTATTACAAAAGGCAGCAGTTTAAATACAGCTTCAAACGTGCCACATGATCTCTCAACCAATGACAATCAAGTATTTCATTGAGCATGTGTGAGAGCCTGGAAAACTACAAATCCCAAGATCCTTTGCTAGATTCTTCCTGAAATATGAGCCACTACACACAGATAAATGAGACAGGAAGGCATTTAACTTTTTAGATTTTAATGTCTTAAATAAATTTAGCAGTAGAAATCAGAAGAGAGACAGTACCACAGAATCAGTCAGCTCTCTGCAGAACATCAAGTGTCCTGCACTCTACTGATCTTGTGATGAGCTGCCCTAATGAAAGTTAAGAGAAAATAGTAGTAGTATGGCCAGTCTTCACAGACGAAGATTTGGGAAAGGTCATTACCCTTCAAGCCTGCGCAGTGGATTTTTTAGGTGAGACCCAGTGTGCGCTGAACTGAGCCCACCCTTTAATCCTAAGGTTCATCTGCCGGGGCTGAGCAAGCTTGGATGGTGGCAGTGAGGGTCTCAGGACGTAGGTTTGTTTAGAGTGACCTTCTCTTAGATGGATGGCCTTACAGGGCTGACGAGCTCCATCTGCCCGGGGGAGTTTCCCTGTCCGGGATCCGAACCTGGGCCGCAGCAGTGAGAGCGCCACATCCTAACCACTAGACCACCAGGGGTCCCCTAAGAGAAAATGCATGCTTCAAAACAGCAGCCTGCAGTCTTGTGTATGGCTTTAATAGGCAAATGAATAAGAAATAAAACCTTCATTTAGATTTAATTTTCACTGCACCTGTGAATCGGATAATTTTGGTTAACTGAATAAATTCGATAGTAAAATTGTATTATCTCTTTTATTCAGTAAGTGCATCATATTTTCACTAATATCGGCCGAAATGGAATATTGCAACTCACTGGAATTATTTCTTTTTTAGGATGTTATGAAAATTACTGCAACTTTCAAGCATCAGAAAATGCATCTGGTGAATGAAGGATTTAATCCAGAAATTATATCTGAACCTCTGTATTTCTTGCATGAATCTGCATAGTCCTATATTCCTCTGACAAGAGAGATATACCAGAAGGTAGTTTCTGGTGAAATACATTTATAAAACATACAAATCAAATTACTCTGTTTTACAGAAAGTTTGAAATATACTCCTGCAATTATTTCAACAAGAGATGGCATGTAATACTTGTTCTAAAAAATAAGATATTCAAATTAATCTTACTGTAATAGAATTTGTGTCTTCATAAGACACAGAAAAAATAGTTACGTGCATTGTGTAAGCTGCACTGTATCTTCTCATATTACTTTCAGGGCTCACATATGCAAATTTTTCTTTTACATTTCTCACTGATTCAAATTATTTCTGTCTAAACCACCATTATCTTCACTTAGTTGAATATTTTACTCCTTTAGATAATTATTATGATTCTGCTTTTAGAATGCACAAATGATTAGATGAATAATGTCCTAGGCATTAATAAAATATAAAGTGACCCATCAGGTACATAAGCAAAATACTGCACAAGCACTACACGTAGACTTCAGTTCAATGTTTGATAATTATATGATGCAATATTTAATTGCAATATTTGATGTGATGCTCAATTCAGATTTTTATGTAAAATAAACATTCAGTGGTGAAATACAGTTCTAGTATTTAGTGGACATTACTTTTCACAATTTAAGCAGAACTAATACAAATTAAATTATTTGCAAAAATTCATCCCCTGCTGGCACACGACCTCTTCTTTTACTTATCACTTGTCATATTCCTGAAGCAGAGTTCTCACGCAAACAGGACAAAATTTACTATAGCTTCTAGCTTTTGCTGGAAGTGAACACTTAGAACCTGTTAAAAGGTTCTGTAGTTTCAAAGGCAGAATCAGATCAGCGAATAAAATATTGGACATACTTTCCTTGACTATACATATCTGATTACTTTTAGAAGTCAAACAAGTCTGCACTTATGTGAGGGAAAACCTCTCTACTATATAATTCCCTGAGTTCACGTGATCTTTTGACTGGATTAACAAAACAGCTATACTATAAAGCTAATGCTTGTCCCATTTAGAGCCCATTTTACAGACTTGCATGGTTAGCTTTTTCCCAAACACAAGATTTATTTTTCCATGGTAGTATATGCTATTACTACCATTACTAATACTGCTACTACTGGCATAGTGCATCAAAGCACACTGACTGACCAAAACACTGTTGCAGTATTGCAGAGCACAGGACAGGAGTGGCTGCATCCCACAAATGCTCATCACCTAACATAAGAAACTGTTTGACTAACAAAGAAACTCTATTATGATCATAAAGGTCTATAACCCTTGATGATACCACATATCTCTCAAGACCAGCTGCCATTCCAAGTTATGAGAAGTGTGTGTGACAAGACCAGACACAGCCACTGGAAACAGGCTGCTTGAGATCTAGAAGGTGGTAAATAAGTGTGCAGAAGTAGACAGCACACAATATGCAACACACTACATACACCTGGGGCACACTGATCATCTCCCACGAGACACAAGGTTTCTAAGCTTGGAGTGAGAGAAGCAGACCTGCATGGAAAAAAAAAAGTCTCCCAAGTTCTTACTCATAAGAATTGTCTATCTGTAGACTAGAAAGTATACCAAACATAATACGGATTTGAGGAGGGCCCAAGGAATTCCAGTGGTCTGAATACAATATGTGACTGAACAGCACCCAAAAAATCTTCTTTGACTAAGTCAGTGAACTTCTTATGTCTTACTCAGTTTCTGGCCATCCTGGTGTGAAGAAAGGAAGGGATCAGTTACTCATATAAATATAAAACTCTTAAATATAATGGTTCCTCCAACTACTTCCGCTGTGGTCTTCTAACATACAGAACACTAGTGTTAACTAGAGCTCATTTTATAAGCTGGCAGCTTATTTCCAAAATGTCAACAATTTTCAGGTCATGACATGGTGTTGAGACAGCTCTCAACTGGCTACTGTAAACAAAATATATGTATTTTTTCTACCATTTCAAAGTTTATATAAATACACACACATATATGCAACCCTTAAACATGTATACCATTAAACTTTTGAGGACTATTTCTATATAACTGCAGTTACCAACACAGTTAATTAAATTTGCAACATTTATAAAGTTCCCAAAACCTCAGAGAAAAGTCCCATCTCCTATCTTTATTTTTATTAAGGAAATGAACATAGACACATAGTGTCTTTGTGTCTATTATTTCCTCCTTTCTCCTTCACCCTTTTACTCTCTACATTTAATTCCTTCCCAACATTCATTCTTCAGAAAAGGTTAAAATAGAGCACAAGACAACGATCATGTTTACCAGGATCTAAGTAGAAGATGCTTGAGGAATGAGTCTCTTACACCACAAAATTACTGTGGTTTCAAGATTCAGAAGAAATGTCCCAAACGTGTAGAGAAGTAAAAGTACCTGTAACTCTTTTCTCCCTTACCTGTTGTAAATTGTTTCTCGGACTCTCAAGAGAGTAATTTTTCCCTCTCCGTTTCCATACAAAAAAAATTAGGACATGTGGAGAAAACTAAGAAAATGAACAACTTAAGTCAATATGTTAGCATATAGCCCAGTTATATATATATACCAGATAACAAAGAGGTGTTCCATATAGAAGACACATTTGGAGAAATCAATGAAAGGGAAGACAAAGAGCAACAACATTAAGTGAAATTTGTCTTTAATTGTGATGAGGTACTTAAAAGGCTCTCCAAGTCTACAGCTCAGTACTATGAATAGGATAGCTAGTCCTTTCTGGAAGGTCAAACTTTTTTGTGTAGAAGTCCTGATCAAAAGTTTCGCGAAGCAGAATGTGGATTAAGCCTGCTAGACTCCTATGTTATCCCATTCCAAGACATACA
>NW_016690194.1:2237254-2241573 GCF_001604755.1 Lepidothrix coronata
AGGTTCATCTGCCGGGGCTGAGCAAGCTTGGACAGTGGCAGTGAGGGTCTCAGGACGTAGGTTTGTTTAGAGTGACCTTCTCTTAGATGGATGGCCTTACAGGGCTGACGAGCTCCATCTGCCAAATGTACTACTTTCTGACATTTAAAAATGAATTATAAGAGTTCTGCTATGAAATGTTTTGGACCGCCATAACATTGCTATCTAATTATTAATTTATAATTTGGTAAACTACAAGATATATTGCACTTCAGGCACCTAAATAACCTCACAAAACAATCAGGATGTTTTTATGATTTTCTAAAAATTAGTTCTGAATTTTAAGACCTAGATATTTACTTCAAATAAGGTATTTGAAGCAATAAAAATACACTTTTGTGATATTAACAGTAGCAGATTTTTAAGAATGCTTAGAATGTCAGGATGTGTAGGTTATTGAATGTCATTAAAACTATTTGAGTGACCCTCCAAAATATAATAAGTACTTCTATTGTTTCTGCTACATGAAAAGGAAACACATAAAGAAACATCAGCTAAAATAATCACTGAAGTGCTAAAGGTGTGACAGGATATGTGCATGTAGTTGATCATTCATTTCAGTTCTCTTGGTCCAATTACTTTCAAGTCTACTTTGTCCCCTTATAATTTGCCACCCGATGTGGAGATGTTCTTCACAGAGTGGAAAATTTTTCTTCCTTTTTTTCATTGGAATTCATGCTATGTGCAAATTGCCTGTTGAAGGCAAATGGGCCTCTCTCAGAGTAATTAGTTTTATTTTCAGTACAGTTTGGAGAAAGACAAAGCACGCTACAAATTGTCATGTCTGTGCATAGAGGTGCGCAGTGATCCTGTCTCCTTCCTATACCAAGATGTATACAGGTCAAATGCAACTGAGTTTCTACAGTTTTGAACAAAACTAAACCTTCCCACTTAAAAATTATGACAAAATGGAATGCTGCTTTGATGATTTTTCTATTCTATAAATCCAAATCACAGTCTCATATAACTGCTGTGAAAATCGATGAAATTAACTGGAAGAAGAGTTTTTGTTCTTTAGTTCCACTCCTCAGTGTCTTTGTTTCATTCTTTTTCATGCAGTAGGTGGCCAGACAAAGTGAGTGAGTGAGTGAGTGAGTGAGCGAGTGAGTGAGTGAGTGAGCGAACGAGTGAGTGAGTTTTGGCTGTAGTTTCTTATACTATTTTTGGCTAACAGTGGATTTTTAGAAGACCTTTCATTTCCAGGAAAATAGAAGCCACAGACATATGGAAAGCTGACTTCTGGTTTTTTTGACCTACAGTATTATACTCAAGATTATTTTAGAAGCACAACTGATGAACTGTATTAATCCTCCTAGGGTCCTGTAATAGTCAGGAAGTATTTTCTTATATTTATTGTGTCTCTTCATACATTCAGTCATTCACTCATGTCATATAAATAATTCTGAATTCTAGCTCAACATATTGCACACAGAGTCTAAAAAAGAGAATATATTTCTTATTGATAGAAATAACATTCATTCTTAAAACTGATGGGTAAAACCCATAAAGCAGCAGTACACATCTGAAGGTCCTTTATGAGTGAATTAATAACCATGTGATCCTAGCAGAAAAGGTAAAAAATCTCATAAAATTGGTAAAGGACTGATTGTTGGCTTTATGCCACAACCCCCTCCAACCTCAGTATTCAGTATATGTAGAGATCCTTCTTTCAGAATACAGGTATTCCATGGATATCTTAACAATTAGCTTCTAATTTCTGTCAAAGTGGAGTTTCAGGCAGTAACAGCTACATGTTTTTTGATTCCTGGACATAGATTTGGAACAACTCAAGACTGTACCTCCTGTTGAAACTGACAGTGGTGCCGAGCACATGTGGATTCAATCTGTAAAACGGGGCTAACACTCACTGTGAGTGGTACTCCCTAGATAGAAGAGCATTTTAAGGCAATCAGCTTAACTGGGTGAAAGCCAAGATTCTGCAGAAGATAACAAATGTGGCAGTCCTAGCTTAAAAAGAGCACTGCTGTAGGCATATGAAAACATAAATGTTTACCCAAAAACACAGAAACCCAACTATGCTATTCTTTTTCTCCCTGTGTCTCACTCTTCTGTGTTCTGTCTCAAAAGTGCCTGCAGGCAAAATACTTTCAGCTGTAACCTCAGCAAATCTGTGCAGCCACTCAAAACTGGCATTCAAGTTGGAGGTTTCAAAGGAAAACTGCTGTTGCATAAAGAGGTGGTGATTTCCTCTGCTGGGAATCTATTCTTAGCCTGTGCTGTAGCTCAGTATCAGGAGGTGCTGCTGGTCTGTCAAGATAAGGCAGACCAGCAGCATCCTTTTCTGATATGAAATTGGAATCATCCTGTAAGACATATTCCTGCACAGAAAGAAAACCCGCAACAATAAAGCAACAATGCAAAAAAATTCTACAATTTACAATGCACGTATCTGAGATCAGACTGTGCTATACCCCAACAGAGTCCAGAAAAAATTCATAGCTGAGGAAACAGCACTGATTAAAGGTACATTTCATCTGATAGGAGATTAGCACGGGAGGTTTGGGCAGAATTTGGGACTGAGAACTTAATTTTTCCAGTTCAGAACTGCATTAAATTACACTATCTGTGTTTCCATGTCATCCATTTTGTGTTTTCACAGAGATGTCTTTAAAAAAAAAGAAGGTAAAAAAAAAAAAAGAGTTATAATGCCATCAGACCAAACCACCTAGATTTTGCAGTAATGATATCTCTGTGACCTTCTGGAAGGGTGCTGCTGTCTTCCCATTAATGAATTCTCTAATAGTTTTCAGGTGTTGTACCTAAGGTTTCCAAGGACTATGAAATCTTTTAGTGTTGGAATAGACTCAATGGGCAGAGCACTACAGTAGCTTCAGAAATTAATTAAACTTTAGCTAAAGAAGTGGCACGGTGTGATCAGTTTCTGTTTCCAGAAAGGGATACAGGAGACTGAGCTTCACGTATGTCAAAGCTGCTGCTTATTCTGATAAAGATGCAAGAATCGATGTGACATTGAAGCAGTGTCTGGCCTGAATAGGAGTTTTAAATAGAAAGTGTTTTAGTTTAGGTGAGAGAAAACCAAATAAAAAAGCCCAAAGAAACACCATCAACCAACAAGAAAGTACATATATTGATAAAGCCAGCTCAGTAGGTCTGAAAAGACACATTTTTGTCTTTAAAAATCCAGAAGAGTATAACAATACTAAAATAAAGTGGTTTCTCTGGAGTGAATGCCTCATTTATGCATATGGCTCATTTACACTAACCTGTGATCAATGGTTTCATAATTACTTCAGATTCACACATCATACGCGACTTTTACATTTAAATGTTTCCCTTGCAACAGAAGAGCTACAAACTGAACATTTTAAATAGACGCTTATGGATCTCTGCATGGTAGACATTGGTGCAGAAACAAATACAACAAAACAGTTCAAAAAGAAGACACGAACATTTGTCCATATTTGGGATTTTTTTTTACACAAGGAACAATGAATAATAGGTTGGAATAGAAGAGATGAAGTCTCCAAACTGGCAATCTTCCCATAAAGGCAAGCAACGTTTTTACTTACTAAGTAGTTCTCCTACAGCATTATGCAACATTACCTGTCATACTATCCTGAGTAAAATTTTTACTGAGAACTTAAAGATCTTTCTAGATCTTTAACTGAGTCATTTGCTGTTTTCATTTAGCATTGGTTCAAAGGCCAAGGACAAATATTTTATCTTTGCAAGGCTGTTCTTGGGAAATCTCTGATTATATTACTGGAAGTAATACCCTTGTGCTGGTTTAAAAGTTAACCAGCAGGGGAAATGAACTCAACTCAAAAGAGATTATAAGTCAGAATAACAATTTAATAAAATAATACAATAAGTACAATTATACAGACAAGCAATTGGTTTTAACCCACAAAACCCAAATGTATAACCCAGCACCCTGGGGCATGAACAAAGTGGTGTTCCTTGGGCCCCCCCCTCACCGAGTCCAAAGTAAAGTGAGAGGGGAAAAACCTGCTGGTTGCAGTCTGGTCAAAAGTGGTGATTGCAGTCCAGTTGAGGGTGGTGGTCTCAGTCTGGTTGAGAGTGGTGAGCTGCAGTCTTCCTCTGGATCCCACGAGTGAGTTGGTAAGGTTCCGAAACTCCAAGTTTATATATTCTCCAGTTCAGGCAGGAACTCAGTCCTTCCCTCAGAGCGGGGAATTCCATAAAAGGATGCTCAGTCCTTTCCTCAGAGTGGGGAATTCCATAAAAGGGTATGAGGACAGGAACATCCCCCCACCTCGCAGCCCCCCCCCCCCCCC
>NW_016690194.1:2241583-2261618 GCF_001604755.1 Lepidothrix coronata
CCCCCCCCCCCCCCCCCCCCCCCCCCCCCCCGACAGCTGTTTGTGGGAAATGGCATGGAGGGCCATAGAATACACAGTTTTGGACTACACCCATCCAGTGATGAATCGGTCCCAGCTGTTCTAACTAGGACAAACCTTCACAGGTTTCAGTAGGAAAATCTTTTTTATCACAACTGTCCGTTCTGCGAACTTTCAGACACCAAAAAAATTAATTTTTTTCTTAATATAAGAAAGTCTTATTCCTCTGCTGCTGGCAAGAGAAGCACACAAGTTAAAGCATTTAAACATTTATATCTGATTGTAAAATTAAAGGCTGCCACTCATGACGAGTATGAACAGAATCTCCAGATTTTGATAAATTCTCCATCAGGAGAAGTTGAGTTAGGTGAAACTGTTGTCAGGTTTCACATTTGTTTTCTTGCTAATATCTGGTACTCTTTTCTGCTGAGGCCCATGTTTGCTTTTGGTGATGAAGCAGTGGCATTGGGATATTGTTTCAAAGGTGATGGAGTATTCCGTATATTCTTACAGATGACACTAAGGAGACTCTCTAAGGATTTGCTCAATAACAGAGTCATGAAAAAGTACGAAGCAAGGGAATAGTCTCTCCAAGTCTGGTGACCATGAATTTCTGCATCTCAGAAGAATGGTCATCATCAGATTAAAGATCACCATCAAGTTACTTTGAGTGTTACTTGTACAAGCAGGCTAAAAATGTTTGTGTGCTAGCATGGTTAGGTACATGTAAACCTTGAGAAAGGCTTGGACTGCCCTCTACTCCTAGGGGCATTTAGACAGACTGTATGTTATAACCTGATCTGTAGAAAAATTAATCTTTTTCTGTAAGAATAGAAAGCAAGTATAGACAATATGTCAGTGAGAGAATGAACTCTATCTAAATTCTTAGGGCCTTGCCACTGCAGGAAGCCTTGCAAAAGCCTTACACTGGAAAGGACTAAGGAAAGCAGAACAAAATGCTCATTCTCCCCAAGAAAGACAACATTTACAGGAAAAGGAATTTTAAAAAATCTTTGTGTCTCTAGTTCTTCATCCTACTAGCGAAGCTAGTGGAGTATGCAGTGCTATCACCAGTCTGGACCAAAATATATAACTAATACATAGATAGGGCAAAGTAGAAAGAATCATTGTGGGAACAAGTTGAGCCAGCAGCACCTGCATTCAGTTAATTAGGATCAAAAAGGAGTGCTGTGTTCTCAAAGGGGACACCACTTAATGGTCTCTGTGGTCTGCATGTTTTTCCCGTGGCTGAAAACAGTCAAACATGATGCGAGTGTGAATGTGTGTGTCATGGGTTTACTTGTTCTAAAAAACCAAAAGGGAATTTTTCTTTCCCCTGCTGCATGTGGGGGAGGGATGCTGAATGGAGAGGACAGTTTTCTGCCTTGGGTGATTACCTACACAAAGGAGCTGGCTGATAGCCTTCCCTGGGGCTGGGTAGGGAGTGGGGAGTTTTTCTCCCCTCCTCTCCTTGGAAAGCGGCACTTGACTTTCTGCCTTAATGGAGGCAAGGGGGGGTGTTGGAAAAGCTTTGAGGCTGTTTTTGCTCTCGACCTCGTCATCTGGCTCCTCTCCAGCCTTGGCTTGCCTGTGCGCTGCCCTGTCTCCAGCCTGAATCTGCTCAGATTTCATCATAGAGTTTGTGCTCACTGACGAACAAGGGGGGGGTCCTGTCTACAGCCAGCCGCAGACAGCGTGAGCTTACTGGGAAAGAAGCTGCCCTTCTTTCCCCTTTTTTCCCCTTCCCCTCCTCAGTGTGCGGGGGAAAAATCTCCATTTTCAGCTTCTCCTGCAATCCGGGGCCCTCACGCGGTGACCACCAGAGCCCAACAGCGCCCCCTGCCGGCCAACGCTGAGCAACTGCAGGCTCTGCTCCTCCAGTCACCCAACAGCGCCCCCTGCCGGCCGTGGTTAGAATCGCGCCAGAGGACAGAGAAGTATCAAACTGTTTCCTTTATGAAGGGGACTTTTGGGTACAGGACTATTGTTTAGTTGTTTTTGTGTTCTGTTACTGTTTTTGCCAATATACATAAGTCCTTTAATAAAGGGTTGTTATTTCTTCCTTTTTCCATACTTCCTCGATTGGAGCCTCTTAATTTTGGATTTACAATTGCTGAGAGAGAGGAGTTTGGTCTACCTCATAACTCATCCTCTTAAGCAAAACACTCCAGTCTCTTTAAACTGAGACAGTGTGGAATCAAAACACTGGTTTAGGATGATCCTGGGAATTTCAGTTAACTAAAAGACAAACACCAGGTGCTGTTTACAAAGGAACCCTAATAAAAGGGGAATGCCGGAAAGATCAGCAGACAAATCCCGAAATTGAACTCCGTGTGGTGGCAACCTCGTTTCTTTCAGCGCCCATATTTGCCATAGCTCATCAAAACTTTCCTCAAGAAATCACAGAAGTGTGGTCCCTGTTATCCCTGGAGGGTGGGGATGGGGGTTGGACTCCCTGCATCTGCACTCGGCTTGAGTTCAGACGGCAGGATAAATTAATGGGACAGACCATACTGATTAGTACTGGCTTTTTTTTCTTTTCCTATCGTAGCAGCAATAATTTTGCTAATAACTTAATTATGATGATTCACTGATCTTGTAGTTGCACTATTATCTCCAAAAATATAGATCTTGAAATTGGTCAGGTTACTGTCCTTCTGTAGCCACTGATTTTCCTGCCCACCACTTGACTTGGCTGAAAAGAGTTTCACCCTCCCCAGAGACAATAGAAAAAATAGCATAGCAGAGTGGGGATAAGGGTGCTAAACTTGTGTGTGCTAGACATACTCCCTCAACCTCAGCCATTTCTAGTGATCCTGATTTCCAACTCTTAGAGAAATTTGCCACCAGCTCATCTTCGCACAGCCCTGAAAATATGCTGCACCTGAACCCAATGACCCGGATTACTGTTTCCAATCTCAGGGACATGAATCGCTGCCTTTCCTTCCTCCCCTACCACACCTGCCTCCTCAAGCCAGCATCTTCTGGCTCATGTTGCTCCACTACTTCTGCTTGGAGGTGACTCCACTATTGGGTGACCCCTCAGCAGTGCCACTCTCGCTCCTGGATGCTCTTGTTGCTCACTGAAAATGACTTCAAGTTTTAAGTGTCCCAATCTACTCTTCTTCTGCCTCTGACTTCACTGAGAAAGGCAGACACCTGGTTTGCTTTCTCTAAAGCTCACACCTCCACCACAATTAGCTGTGGGTGCCAGGGGAAACTGGAGCTGGACAGAAAACAAAAAAGTGGGGTGGTCAGCCTAGGGAGGTTCTATGGACATGACTGGTTAATTTATTGGTTAATTGGTTGATTTATTGTCTTTTCACTTTATTTCCTTTAACAGAAGACCAAGAGCTGAATGAGGCATATCAAAGACAAGTACTGAATGTCTTGTATAGCTTATAGACCAAGAGAGGTTTACTCCTCTTAAACTCATTTGCCATTGCTCACTCTTCCTTTTGGATCCTCAATTACCAATTGGGCTGTGCACTGCAGGCTGCAACAGCTGACACTTGGCACATTTACTGGTGTCCACAGAGGCTCAGCACTTCAGCTTGGGTTTCATGTCCCACATTTGCTGTGACACTGTGCAGCATTCTTCTGTTATGTGCACTATACCAAGGACCCTGTGGTCCGTGCCTGGACCCTGCAAACAGTCTGGGACTCCTCTTCAGGGCAAATGATAGAATGACAATAAAGAGGATTAAAAAAAAAAAAAAAAACCAAAAAAAAAGGCAAAAGTCCAGTACAGTCTTTGCAGTTCTTTAAGAGCTTTTCACAGATTTCAACACATGTAAGAAATATGCTTTGTAGGCACATAAAGTTTCAAGACCAGACTCAGGATTTTTTTTTTTTTTTAATACTGACTGCCTCCTGCTGTACTCCTCATGTCTGATTCATTGTGAAGACAAAGGTACTCAGTATATATTTGAATGGAAGTTAAATGACATTTTTTGCTGTTGTGATATTGCCTTATTTGCTTTTCTAGGGAAGAGAGCATTTGAGTGCTTATCTTGTGCATAGAGCTAAAGTTCATTGGGGGGAATGTGCAACTCAGACTGTTTTAGAATGAATACAAAGTCCAGGAGACACCAGAATAGAAGGTGCTATTTGGACACATTCTCTCCTGTGATTTGCACACCAAACTTTTAACTACTGAACGCAATTTGAATAATCCAGAATGTTCTTGTTAGAGTTGAAGATGGCTTATCTTGCAACATCGTTATTTTTGCTCCTCCCTTGTGTCCAGTTAACATGCCACTGTACAGTGAAGAAGGCTGCTGCCCACTCGACCGTAACTCTGACTGGGCAAACAGCCCAGATTGCTCTGACTGCAGCAAAAAACTCAAGGTAGGACCTTCCTGAAGAGCAGTACTGGCATTTAAGGGCTTTATGACTGACTAAGCTGACATTTAAAAATGAAAACCAAGAAAGAGCTCAGTGCTGCTGAGCTAAAGGCACATGAAGTACTGTCTCTACTCCATCACCAGAATAGGCAGGGCTTTACTTGCAGTGATATAGGAGATCCCGCCTTCTCTCACTTACAAATGCTTTTTTAAACACCCTTGCTTTTTACAAAACAGTTGATTGGAAAGTACCCATTTTAATGGATAGCATTCTGTACCATCATATAAAAATCACCTCGATGACTTTGAAATAGCTAAAGCATAAAAGACTTGTAGAGTGAAGAAACATGTTTATTAAACCAAACTGATAGAACTGGGGAAAGCAGGCTCAGGCCCCACCACTAGTCTTCAAGTTTTTCTAGATGCCAGAGTTAAAAGTGTAAGTATTTCTGAGTGTTTTGTGTTTCTAGCCTAAGGTAAGAAGTAAGTTGCATTTGTTTCCCTGTTAGCTTCTCTGTTTCTAATAAAAAAAAACCCTAGCTGTCCTACCAACTTCCTGTGCCTTTAGCCTTATGCCATCACAGCAACAAGAGCACAACTGTGGTACTAGAAGGGTAAAACAGTATCCCTGACACATTAAAAATTGTACACTGACCTATACGCTCTACCAGGTCATTTAAAAACAAGACCTCTCCTACTTGACCCCACATAGTTTTGGTTTTTTAATTGATGTTATCAGATGACTGTGTATTATGATACACTCTACCATCAGAGAGCAAAACCCAAACTACTTACTTTCTTACCAGCTGATTTTGCTTTTCCTTTTTGTTGGAACCATTGCACAGATCTGGAGAATACAGCAAGGCAAAGCCACAGCTTTTCATGAAGGTGGGTATGAGAAGCTGTGAATCAATCCAAAGCCCTTCCTTCTCACATGAGCAACTACTTCAAGAACATCAAGCAATTGAGACTGAAGATGAAGATATGGTATATACGGGATAGGATGGCAACAGTTCAACATATATTTAAAAAAGGTCTCCTGGGAGACAATGAGGAAGATAACCTTTGAATAGGATGGAAGTTATTCATTTAGAGATCTCTTTACTACTTTATAGATTTTCTGCTTTGCTGCCTTTCTTACAAAATTATTGCACTGTATTTAATAATTTTCTAGCATGCTAAGCTCAAGATTTCAGCCAACATAGATCACGAGAGGGGCATAATTTCTAAAATCATAATTTTTCTAAAGCTTTACATAACTATTTCAGAGGTTTTTAGGCAGCACTCTAGATGTACGCTGGTTTAAGAAATATATTTCTGTCCATTCTCTAGAGAGCAAATAATTTGCCAATACATATGTGTGTACATTGAAACTATTACAAACACTCATTCAAATGTGCCCTAATACGTTTACCAAGAACTATGCTAATCACTATGAAAGCATGAAGAGATAAACAGAATGGGCATATTTATCTAATGTCACTGGGATGGGGTGCCAGTAGTTTACTACTGTGGAATTGTAGTTGCAAAACAATTCATAATACAATAGCTGTTTCTTTGTTGATATCATCTGATGCACCTGTGCTCCTCCAAAGCCAATGTTTTTCCTCATAATCTTTTCCGGTGGAATTGCATTTATGACACGACCTGTTCCACCAAGTAACTCCATAGTATTCATTGTTTGTATGAAAAATATCTGAAATATTCTATACACTGTCAACACCTAAGTAATCTTAATTCCAGTGGTTTTAAATAGTGTTTCATCACAAACAGAGAGTTTGGATTTACTGCAAAGTGAAATACAGTCAAGAAGTACACTGGCAAAAGAACTTTTGTCCTTTTTATGATCTTCCTGGGCCACAGAGAACAGAAATAAGCAGAGAGTACTTACAACAGAAGATTTCCATTTATCTTTTAAATGGTTCAGTATTTTCAAACTATGCCAAAGGGAATAAATACTCAGTCAGTAATTTACTTTAAACGGGCACAACAATGTCATATTTTTTGCATTACCTAAATACATAATTCTACAGAACAGGATGCTTTTTATGGCCCCTTGCTGCAAAACAACGACATTGCACAAAACCATCAAAAAAGTGCTGTTATTTTCTGTCAGTATGTTCAGATGGCTCAGAGTAGAAGGAGCCTTACAATAGTTCCTTCAGATTTCCAATAATAAACAGCTCTAGAGCTGTTGATCATTTATCTCTACAAAGGAATTCAATGCAAGAAAGACTAATTTTTATGCCATAAATCCTTAGCGGATTTTTTTTGTGTCATATACTCCTAAAGACCTCATGGTTCCCCTGTAAATTTTAAAGAATTCTGTGGAATCCACTTAGGACTTAATCACTGCACCTTCAGTAACGAAGAAATACAAAAGCACGTGACAGATTAAAAAGGTCAAAATAAGGGTTTATATTTATCAAAAGCAACATAATAATACGGTTACTTGGAAAGGCACATCTGATCTGTCACTTCAACTTAAGCTCTTATCAGGAAGAGTTCTCAAGGGAAAACAAAAGATGAAACAAACCGAATGAAAAATAAATTGAAATGGTGATGTTGAAAAAGACTATTTGTGATCTCCTGCTATCCTACCCTTGTCTGGATTAACATTATGCTTTATTACTGTTAGCAGTTTATATAACCTGACTCTTACCAAATCCCAAAGACTTAATCCAAGGTACAGCTAAGCAGTTTTAAATCCTTACAAGAAATGGATGTGGTTTTTTTTTTTTTTGTTTACGAGTGCTCAGACTAACATAATCATTTTACTAAAACTTTCGTATATACGGAGATATACTAACTCTCAATATTTAAAAAACCCTCCACACACACACAAGAAACCCCAAACAAAAACCCAGAAAACAAACAAACAACAGAAAATAAATCACCCCCCCATATAATAAAAAAGCATTCAAAAATAAAATCTGTTTCATAATATAGTTTGGCTTGCCAGTGCAAGTAAGACTGGAATAAAATTACATTTCTGAGTATGCACTCAAAAAATGAAGAGCTCTGAATTCAAATGTCAGTTCTTTCCAGAGGTCTTCTTTTGGTTTGGACATAACATTACAAACATGTTTCGTATCAGCTGCAAGAAAGAAGCCATACCAGTATCTTGTTTTCTTCCAGAAAAGCAGTGCTTTAGGGAGGATTCCAATGACAGCTCAGATGAGAAGCTTGCTCCCGAGATGCAGCAGGAAGACTGCATGACTTTGTGCCATATGGGTAGGATGAAAATATCCATGTTTTACAAGATGGCAGAAAATTGCCTTGAAGGAGTCTTCTTGAGAGAGCAACAACTAACTGACAGATAATATTAGAAGGACCCAGTATGAGGAACAGAACTGTGAGAAAGATTTTTTATTTAAGTGGCATTTTAAAAATAGTGGTTAGGAACGCCCAAACTAGATACCTACAGAGTCCTATCAGTTTCATGGTGTTGCCAATTACAACTGCCTGCTGAGAGTGCACAGAGAGACCGAGAGTTGTATATTTTATAAAAGGCTATTTTTCCAAGAGCTACTGACTCAGAGGGAATCGTTCATTAGTCATGAACACCTCTGGAGAAAGTTCACAGAAAACAGTACAGTGAAGGAAACCAATAGTAAATACACACAAAACTCAGCACAAACGAATTTGAGATACTGCTTTCTACTTTATGGACTTACTGTGTCTATGCTTTTTACACTGTCCTGAAAAAATACCTAAAGAAATTCAAATCCACAAATCCTTTACCACAACGCTTCTCTCTATCCTCTCACTTTCTTCCAGCCACCATCCCAAGAAAGATGTGCTGAAGAAAATAAATACATTTAGAAACCCAAAGACAGGCACTTGAACCTTCTTCTGTTTTCTCCTTTCCACACCCTGTAACCCTTTCTTTGCTATTCTCATTTATTCTTGGGAGTTTCCCAAGCCCCAAGCTCTTACTTAACTAGTTGCATTTTTTTTCCTCCTAGACAATTACCTCTTATTAATAATGCTCTTTCAAAATGGCCAGGCAAATTCAAAACTCCTGCACAGTTTTACCATCCAGTCACTTCTCATGTAATCCAGTAGTTTGATTTCAAAAGGAAGTGTAAGCTATCAGTTCTTCATACTTTCTCCTTCCAATGGAGTGTATGCATATAGGAAAAAAATTTCCTCTTCCATAACACTATTCTTAGGTTTTGCTAAAAAGGAAGTGAAGTACATTGTAAGTGTTTTAATATTGTTTTTGTTCCAGAAGAAAACTAATAGAAAAATCTAGATGCTTGAAAGTTACAGTACTGAGTGCTATAGAAAAATCCTGAACAATACAGGTGCTTGGGGATTTCTCACTCTTAAATCCATATCTCCAGTATGGGCAGTCTGTTGTCAAAAGCATGTTTTCTGACAGATACCAGTCTACACTGAAAAATCCACGTGACATAATAAAAGCGATCCTTATCACATATACCACCCCAAAGTGTTACACTCTTTCTTGATGTAACTTCAGCAATGCTACAAAGAGGTTATATAAAGGTTTACATATAAGCAGTTGCCAAGTGCGGAAGTATGAGAATTTTTTTTCCAAAAGTGGCCAGAGCCATCATAATGTGTTTTAAGATACAAGTTTGACTCTCCTTCAGAAGCAGCAGATAAATCTTTGATGAATGTTTGACAGTTGAAGTAGAACATAGAAGAATGCAGCTCCTTCCATCTGAATCCTAAAAGGAACGAGCAGCTTTTGAAAAAGCTCTGAAAGAAAATGTATAGACAAACCAATTCAGGGGTTTCAGGCTGTGAATTCTAAGGCTCTAGCTCCTGCAAGCTCAGACTGAGGCACTGAAGTCCCCAGAGTGGGGCCAGTTTTCAAAAACAATAAGAAGGTTGAACAATATCCCATTACTCTTCCATCAGTTCAGCATTTTAGGCAGTCACCCCTACAAAGCTTTGCATAAAACCCAGACCACTAACACTGCAAGGAATGGCAAAGGAAAGGAAATCCAAGACAAGAAGGATAATTTTGTCAATTACAGTTCCTTTAGTAATTGGTACAGTGTAGTAACATCAACCAAAATAAATACAATTATTTGTACACAATACAAAAATATAACCCTTCATAAATTTTATATTGTGCTAGGAATTATGCATTGAGCTTAAGCAATAACATTTTCTCTTAAATAATATGGACAGGTACACTTAGCCAAATGAATGTAATAACATTTTCTCGAATTTGAAGACAAACACATAAAGAGCAGTTTATTAGTTCAGTGTATCCATATATGACATCTTAGCTAGGATTTGAGAGCAACCCAAGTCTTTCAAGTTTTCCCCTTGCCACTGTTCTCTATCCATAGCACAGTAGTTCTATAACCAAATGGTGAATTCAATTTTTGATAGTAGCATTTATTAGCAGATACAGAAGAGTATTATTCAGACAACCAGCTTAAGGCACCATGGTTTCCACAACTGACACATGACATTACTGAAAAAAAGAATTTTAAAGGCAGCTATGAGTGTTTAACTATAGTACTACAATGAACAACAATCTATTCTTGACAACACACTTCGTTGACTAGTGTGGCTTTTGTTCTCTAAAAAGAGTAGTAAAATATATGATTTTAACATTAATACAATCTGAAGAATGCATAAAGTCTTTGCACAAAAAAAATAATTCTCCCTTCATCCCTCCATTTTAAAATGTAAAAAATTCCAACCATCACCGTTGTAAGACAATTCTTTTACAGACTTTTTGGAAATACAGTTTCCAACACATTATATAGTAGAAGTCCACTAAATCCTCTCCATTATCCTTTAAAAGAAAGTATATCTAACTGCTGATAACTGTTGTCCCATGTCCCTCTCCCCCAATTCTGTACTGAATCTATCAACTCTGCAATCACCAGCACTGGTGGACAATTTATTTAAATGAAATCAAGTTTCTCCTGGAGTCCTAAAGAACAAACACAAGTCCTTGACTTCCTTAAGACCTCTTGACCTCTTCCCTAGCAATAGCCCAGGACACTGGCTAAAATTTAAAACAATATGTAGTGAAACTATCATCCTGACAGCACCCGCCACAAAGACCCAAACAGCTACCTTGTCAAAACTCTCTTAAACCTCAAGAGTGAAAAGTAGGATTCAAATAGAATCATAGAATCAACTGGGTTGGAAAAGACCTCCGAGATATCAAGTCCAACCCTTGATCCAACACTGCTGTGGTTACTAGACCACGGCACTAAGTGCCACATCCAGTTTCATCTTAAAAATCTCCAGGGACAGTGAATCCACCACCTCCCTGGGCAGCCCATTCCAATGCCTGATTACCCTCTCTGTAAAGAATTTCTTCCTAATATCGAACTTAAATTTTCCCTGGCAGAGCTTAAGACCATACTAGGATAAGACCGTAATAGGATAGAATAGGACAGGACAAGGAATAAATTCATTAAATTTCACTACAGAAATTGTGCATTCCATACTGTACATGGTAGTTCAAAAAACCACAGCCGAGACACATTCACAGAATCATTTAGAATTTCAGAATATGTTTCAGACACATCACAGCCAGATGTCAAAAGACTATGGTCGTGACAAAGTCACTGCAGCTTACTTGCTTCCGTTCCATTTATCAGAGAAAAACAAGAGTAGATTTGGCATCACACATTACATACTTGGAGAAATATTTTCCAAATTACTATCAATTCTGATAGTACTCCCTCCATTTACCTATCACAGAATAGTCAGGGTTGGAAGGGAGCTTCTGAGATCTAGTCAAATCCCCATTTGTATTCCTGCATTTCAGAGTAGCACTGTCTGCAACTACTTGTAATAAATAACGAATATCCACTACAGCGTTGACATATTATGCAATGAATCCCCAATGGCTTTCATTTGTGTACTTGTCTACTTGGTCAGCCAAAACTTTGGCTCTTACCTGCACTTAGTGCAGAGCATTAGTGAGATTTTTCTGTGCCTTACAATAATGCCAGCCTTGAAGTCAGACCATTTTATTGACAGTGCAGAGAAAGACCTCAAGATTTTCCCCATTTTCTCATAACAAATACCAGCAGCATATAAAATGCAGATTTGCCTCTCACTACCTATTTTCCCTTAAGGCCCAATGAGCAGAAATCTTGTTATATTGTTCCTGCATCTTTTGCCCCTGAACTTTTTTACAGTTTATCGACTTTCACATTCATTTCCTGAAATTAAGTGAAACACCCCCCAGAAGTAAACTACACAGGTCATGTGCTATCATATGTACAAGCAACTATGAAAAAGTACAGCTCAGATTCCAGTAACATAATGAGCAACAGTGATTTCCTCCATTTCAAATAAACTTAAAATAAATAATTTCAATTAAAGTAAGAGCTTAAACTATGACAGCAATGTAGTATATAAAAAATAAGACCTATAGAGAATTAATCTTGCTATTGTTACCTGATCATATCTAACCACAGGAAATTTCTGACTCAATCAACAGCAAAATTTCCTAAGCTAAAATCCAGATCTAAAAATGACATAAAACAGAGAAGAAGCTGGAA
Source organism: Lepidothrix coronata (assembly GCF_001604755.1). NCBI lineage: Eukaryota > Metazoa > Chordata > Aves > Passeriformes > Pipridae > Lepidothrix > Lepidothrix coronata. Next base: position 2,253,465 of record NW_016690194.1, read on the forward strand.
TAACATTCTCTATGTTAAAAACAGACATTCTTCATTAACTGAACTATCCATACCCTAGGTTTACAATTAACTTTGGTCATGTTCTGAATATACTCCACTTTCTGAACAACTGGCAACTTTAGGATACAGAATTTATCTGTAAGGACCTATTACAGCCTTCTAGTCCTTTTGCATGACTGGGTGAATGTTGAATTAACCAAAGAAAACTGAAATCATCTTATATGATTGGTTTTAATCTCAGTTACCTAACAGACATATGACAAAAAAGCACCTATGAAAGCAGTGCAAATGTAAAGGCTCCATGACAGGGAAAGAAAATAAGAAAAAGAAGTTCAAACAAACAAACAAATAAAAAACTGTATTGGTTTTCTCAGTGGTTGTTTACTATTTTGCCTTCTGGCAGATGAAAGAAGTTATCTTCTTTGAGTTTAAGATGTTCTGCTAAATCTAGCTGTCTTTTTGCTTCTTCAATGTCTTCCTGAATTGCTGAAATGAGCGCCTCTGAAAAAAATAAGAATATGGGTATTTAAAAGTTGGTCTGAATTTTGAACACAGAATCAAGTGAAAACATGGGGTACCACAAAATATCAAAAAACAATCACAGAAGTAGAATATAACTACGAGGTCTAAAGGCAGAGTTCTTTGGGTTTTCGAACATGACAGAGTTGCATTTTTACTTCTTACAAGCACTACTCTCTTGCTTTTCCAAAAGACTTTAGCAGTTCTGTTTCAATACTAATAGTATTGAAATACTACCAGTATTGAAATACTACTGCATTTAAAAGAGAAATGAACACATTCAACTGATGCTTCTGCAACAAGTCCTTGATTTTAAATTACTCCACAGACAAGTGACTGAAAAATAGTTTTCTAGTGGAAGATGTGGGGGTATGGTTTTGGGTTTTTTAGATAATGAAAACGTTTTACTGAAATTTCAAAGGTTAATAGATAAAACATCTCATAACAGAAGGAAAGACAGGGAAGACATAGAACTTGCATGAGTAAGACATAAAAGAGATTAGTTCGAGGGAGACCTCCAATACTGACCTAAGGAATCAAAGTTTTTTTCCGGTCGAATATATCCAACTATGACTATACTAAGAATTTCTCCATAAAAGTCTTCCTTGAAGGTGTGGATAATATGTGTTTCCTAAAGGAAGAGAAATAAGTGGGCATTTATTATGAACTTAAGAGTTTCTTTCCCTCTCTGTAAGCATGTTGACCTAATATCCATCATTCAAATTTTCCTCAACAGAGAACAATAAAAGGGACATTTAGTTTAGAATGTACAATGGAAGATTAAAACACTAGGGCTTTAGCTTATGTCACGAAGAATTGCATTTTGCATGAAATTTAAAAAAACTACTCACTTAAAAAGTATTCTGATAGCCAAAAGGGAGAAAAAAAAACAAACCAGAGAGATGTTACTCACTAGAAATGCTTCACCACTTCTCAGAGGTAATATTTCCAAGGCAGGAAATCCCAAACAAAGCTTAATGTTTCAACATCAAGTTGATGCATCCAAATAACTATGAAGATTTTGATTGAAGCAGTTGGCTTAAGGTGACCTTTTACAACTAGTTCACATTGGAATTTAATGATAAAATTCAAGAACAAGTGCAGGTTGAAACACAGTTCCACCTCACACTCAAAAACATTTTATTCACATCTGCCTCTTCAAAGTAGGCTGACCCATAGCATATACCAGCAGAGCTATCATATGAGAAGCTTTGAACTACTTGCTCAGGAAACTTATCTGCAAAAATTTTTAAAAGTATACATTTGCCTAAGACAAACACTTAATAGCAGAGATTCACACCCAAACAAAATTGTTTTCAATAAATAAAACAGAGCTCTGCAAGACTCAGGGAAAGCACCAGCACCTGACAGGAAGAAAATCACAGATCGAGATTTTAACTTCTCCATCCTATTATTACACACCTTCAAATATTTATTCGTATATAAAGCCACACCACCTCATGTTTGGATTCCATAATTTAAGAGAAGTATTAATAAAAAAATCATTAAAAATTAAGATGCTCCAACATCTCTTATTTGAAAAGCAGATACACTGCAGAAAACTATAGATTACTAGTATGTTGCAGCTCACGCTAGGGCTCTCATAAGCAGTAAATTCAATGCATTTATCAACTTATGCTTAACTTGCTATCAGCAACTCGAGCAACCCTCATTTCAAGTAGTGTTATACTTTTATTTCAGAAATAATTAAGAAATGGTGGAATAGAAAGAAGAAAATAAATTTTAATCACCTACATGTCTATACTTGGGGGATAGAGAGAGTATATTCTTTATAGAAGATAAATATGATATAGATACCAAATGCATTTCTAAGAGCAAATTCCTAGATCTCATTCATGAATTAAATTCTACTTATCTTATTAAAATTCAACATCTGGCTCGTGTTACAATAAAAATCCCACACAAAGCAAAATTCTTACCACTGATTTCTTAGTATTCCTGTAGAAAGGGTTCCATCCTATGCTCAAAACCATTTTATGTACATCTCCATTTCCAACACAGGCCCATCCATAGTATATACCAGTAGAGATATCAGGTGGAAAGCTTTCAACCACTTGCTCAGAAAAGTTAGCTGCAAAAATTTTAGAAAGTGTAAAATGGGAGTGAATGTGTAAGTCAAGGACATAACAGGATCTTCAAATACTGAAAAGCCAAACTCTGCCTACGTACTACTTATAAATGTAACGCCGGCATTCATGAGAATAATGCAACATGCCATTTGGCAAAGTATAAAACAGCTTCATAAAATTCAGCCCCTGTGGCAATACCAGAGGTATTACATCTATCTCACATTGGTCTCTTTAGTCACGAGCGCGCTTGTAGCAAATGTGGGTAGAGTCCTTCCCAAATCTTCATTCGCGAAGCCTAGCCATGGTGATGACATCTTTTACACATGCTGTATTTTACAGTTCACTTTCTATTCTTCAATAATAATTAACAAACATGCCATATATCCAGTCAGGATGCATTTCACCTTTAGGATAACTATCATAGCTTTAATATGGTGAAAGATGAAAATTAAGTTTCTTCTGCACTATAAAGCAGCATCCTAGAACTATTTACTAGTTAGTAAAATACTTACCTATGAAATAAAATATGCAGGAATAAATGCGATTATTATTTAACCACTTCTCAATTTTGTACAAGTTGCCTTTTGGAGACATCTGTGGATTTCTGTGATTTTCTTTGAAAACTACAAAATTATAGCAAAATGAAATTCCCCTCTGATTGAATTTAACATTCTCTCAAAAATAATATCCTACTTCTATTTACCAAGTGGGTAAATGTCTTCATGCAAGATATGAAGTTGATTTAAAATATACATTTTAGCAAAGCTAAAAAACAATGACCCCCCTTCCCTGTTCCACAGTACCAACACAGCATTTATAAGCAATCAAGGAAAAAACGTGAAATCCTGTCAGAAATTCAGCACCACGAGAATGGTCTCGCAGAGTTTCACAGCTGTTACAATTAGTGCAATATGACTGCTGACTTCAGTGGCTGTTTAAGGCATTCAGACAACTGAGAAAGATAAGGAATAGGCAAATATATTCGCTGTAGGCGAAGCCCACCTACTCGGTTTTAACCTCTGCTTTATTCCCCCTGAACTTTTCTCCTTAAAGCGATTCCCAATACCTACTCCCTTTCTTGTTCTGAGATTTATCTGAACGGTGCCATAGCACCGTGCATGTGATCACTTATCTACATCCTGTAGACCATCATGACTAGACAGAGATCGTTCAGAGAAACCTCTTAACAGACCGAGGGGCGGGGAATAACACAAAAGGAGAATGCAAGACTCTAAGCAATGCAGGAGGGGGAAAAAGCCTCAGGGAAAGGCTGACACGGCACAAGGCAGGGCTGTTTTCGGGAAGCCAAGTCACGACAATAAGGCAGCAGTGCAGGGCAGCCGGGCGGCTCCTGGGCTGAGGCGAGCTTAGTCACGGCGCTCCCGCACCCTGACGGGCAGGAGCACGGTGCGGATGCGGGTCCGGCTGCGCTCGGGGCCTGACAGGGACCGGCTGCAGAACCCCCGGCCTGGGCTCTCGCCGGCGGGAGCGCTCCCAGGGCTCCGTGCGGACCCCCCGCCAGGCCCAGCCGAGCCAGGCGGACACCCCTCCCGTGCCCTTCCCGGGAGGTGCCGCCCCCGCCCCGCTCACCGGTGGGGATGCCCAACTCCTTGGAGCCTCTGCCGAAGCCCTTCACCACCTCCCCGCGGCAGAAGTACGGCAGGTGCCTCATGGCGCAGGGCAGAGCCGCCAGCCCAGCGCCGCCGCACCGCTCCGCCGCTACCCCTTCGCACAGGGCGCTACCAACCGCACGGGAGGATAGGGCGGGGCGCTCTTGCTTTCTATCCATACGGCTCTCCGCGGGGCCTGCCCGCCCTCCGGAATGGGCCCGTCCGCCCCGCATGCCCAGTGCGCTGTATCCGGCGCCCGGGAGGCGGTCTCGGGCGGAGCGCGAGGGTCGGCGCTGTGGAGGGCGGCGGGCGCGGTCCCGTGTTCGGTAACAGCCGTGGCCTTCGCTCCTGCCCGCGGGACTCTCACGCTCCGCGCCCCGGGGACAGCAGGGCCCGGTCCCTCCTGCGGCTTCGTGCCATGGAAACTGAGCAGTGGCAGCTGTGACTGCTGCACCAGCTGCCACATCCTGACCCTCTCATCTGAAAGGCTGTGCACCCAGGGCCCACGCGATAAGGATCGCCGCTCCCTTGGTAACTCTGGGTTTGCCTTTTCGTTTAGAAAAGGCCAGATGCTTCAGTGCACAGCAGACATTTGTGAAAACTCTGAGAGCAGAACTTTTTGTTATATGGTAGTAACCAACTGTAGTTGCTTGTTTAAGAAAAAAAAGGGTCAAACTGAAACAAAACCAAAAACTCTAAACATTTTTACTCACCTCTGATTTACCATCATGCTCACATTCCTTTTCTGTCATTATCACCGGTAGTGCAGGGATCTCCTTTGGACAAAAAAAGCACCAAGACAGAAGTGCTCTTCCTGTGTTCACTCTATATAACTTAAAGGAAAATGAAGGGTAACAGAGCATTTCCCTTCCTTCAATTCCTGTCTCCAGTTGTTCTTTATCTTTTTATGTTGATAAAGCTCTTTAATGTATTTAGGTGATTAAAACTCCTTCCTATGGCCCTCATCTGGCTCAAATAAATTTGAGTTTCTCTAAGTTCAAAATAGTATTAAGTGTGAAAAATGTCTATAATCTTTGTAAATTACAGAGCAGCTAGCCTGCCAGCAGACAGTCTGTTTGTATCACTGATACATAAGGCCATTTGAGTTCTAGTGTCTCATTCAGCACTGCTGTTCTGCACATAAGCATATTTGTGTTTAAACGCATAAGTATCTAGAAACACCATCAAAATCCCTGAAGTGAATTTGAAGTCTTTTCCCCCTTCTAGAACACAGTTGCTGATTTCACCAGTTTGATACAGGTTTCATTCGCGAAGCCTAGCCATGATGACAAGAATATTTCAGGACTTCCTTCTAATTTGGTTAGCTATTTTTTAATGGGGAAAAGCTTGTAAACATCTATGACTTGTGCTAGTATTTAATTGCATTCCAAGTAAATAACTTTTGCAAAACGGGACCTGTTCTGAGAAACTGACTTATATGTCATACTTATAAAACACTGACTGTTACCACTTCACGGAAGCTGAGGTCACAAGCTATTTTAGATAAGGCAAAAACAAATTTTAAAAGCGATTGTACCTTAAACTTAACTTCTTCAGTTTCTTTTATCTCAATTCCCCACCATCTTTTTTAGGCAAATGTTTAAATTCATTACTTCAGTAGCTTTTGAGTAGCTTTGACCGACTTAGACAATCACCATATATGTAGCTGTTACTGAGTAACAGTGGTGGTAGAATATATGTAAGCAGGAAAAGTGGGAGAGAAAGATATCCTGAGTATGTACTACCAGATCTATTCTGTTCTGCTGTCTCTGAGCATGTAGAAAATACCGTTACAAAAAGTGTTTTAAGTGGTATTTCATAACGGAAGTGTCTTGAATATTAAGACCAAATCTTGAAGTCATTGCCTAGTTGCTTAACTAACGACAGACCATTAACAGCTGACAGTGTGACCCCATGGCCACTAGTTTATTTCAGCCGAAGCAGAAGAAACAAAAGCAAAAAAACCTTATTTTCCAAAACTTATTTCTTCCTGATAGTAATGAATAATGCAGCAGGTTCGTATTTAAGGACATACATATTTGTGTTCTTTCCTCTCCTCCCTACGCCTTTTTTTTTTTTTTTTTTTGGAACGAATCTGTCTTTTCAGAACAAATGTTGATGTTCTTGTGACATCCACAAGATGGCATGCATGGAATTCTTTTTCAGCGTCTATAGGTTTGGGCAAAAGGTTTACAACCTTAGTCACCAAGAAGACCTTGAGAAATACTAAGTCGAGGAACTATTTGTTTAAGAACTACGTGGTTAATTAATTTCACAGAAGTCTAAACGACGATTTCTCTCTCATTCTGTCAAATAGTTGAAACATTTTTAATTTTTATCAGTTTTCATGATGGGTAGCTGTGATCCAGCTACATTAACCCCCCTTGATACTACACCCTTGTTTTTCTTCTGTTATTAATTATATGTAGTTTATATTGGAGAGGGGGGATCTTGAACGAGTAGAATTTAGTTAACCAAAATTTAGAGTACTTAATTCTGCTAAAATTTAGTAGAGTTAGTAGACATGTTTCCTCCAAAAGTGTCATCAAATTTTAGTGATGAGCATGTCTGCTGGCATTGTCAGTCAACAGAAGAACAGTTTGATAGTTCCTACTTGCAGTGAGAAAACTCGTTCTATTTCAGGCAGCTAGGGAGGAACTTCTGTTCCCTGCTTATACTACTGTACCTACAGTTATTGTTGTTAGTGGAAGGCATTTATATTTTTTTCCTAGGATGTATATACAGCCATAGAAACCAGAATAAAGAAAGCAGAGCATGTGTTATGTTTAAGGCCTATGTCAGGGTACCTGATTGAATATAAGCTTTACGGACTCATCATACTAACCAATATTTATTGCACTGCAGAACATACTCTGTTCCTGTTGGTTTGCAGTAAAATGTAAGACTTGTATCGCATCACAACCCTGTGCCAGAGTCCCGTCTCCTGCTCACATGCTGCGAAAGCTTGCATTTTTATGCAGGGCTTAAGGTGAGAGCAGGAATATCCTGTTTCCTCCATGTGATACGGAAAAATAGCAAAACCATATCTGCTGGATACTGGGATATTCTAGCCAGACTGGAAATTCTGGTTACACTAGGCTCAGTGAAATATTCAGGAGCTGACTCAGAGAAAAAAATGCCATATAGTAAAACTAGTAGCAGTTTATCCAGCTCCTTGGAAGTTTCCATTCCCAGAGTGACAAAACTCTCATTGATTCAGGAGTTCAATTCAAGGACACTCTGGCAATCCTTAATATTAGTGTGCTGAAACCAGGTGATGAAATAAAGATATGTACTAAACAGTCATGTAAGAATGTCTAACAAATACCTGCTTTGAAAGTATTTTTTCTGTATTTTAGTCTGGAATAGGAAACCAGAGAAGTTAATTTTTTCTTCTTTTTTTCTTTTCTTTTTTTGTTCTTTTTCTTTATTATTTTTAACAGTCTGAAGTTTTGTTCTAGTTAAATAGACCTAGGTATTTCTCTGAGGAGAAATACCTGAACTTTATTGTAATGGCTATCGAAGACTGCATTAGATTACAGTGAAGCAACAGGTATGATTAATGTCTGCATAATAAGGCATAGGTGATATTATCTACTGAACATCTTCTGGTAATGACCAATCATTCTAGCAACTACCATTTGTATGGTACTAAACTAGTTTGATTACTATTGGTTCAATTCAGATATTGCAGAAATATAACATAAAGGCATAAAGCTTCATGCTTTTTGAAAGCTTATATCCATGTGTTCAAAAATTCCTTCAGCCTTTGAATCACTATTTCTCTCTCTACTGCCTTTTCTCCACACTAAACCCCCAACTAGCTTCTTAAAAATGCATAGCATTGCTTTCAACTAGCTTCCCCTTTTCTCTGCACAGCACTGTATTGTGCCATGTGGACCCGCTTCATGTTTAGTGCTCAAAATTCTCAAAAT